>NC_041220.1:109851955-109897655 GCF_002837175.3 Physeter macrocephalus
ATTAAAAATCTTCCAACAAACAAAAGCCCAGGACCAAATGGCTTCACAGGCAAATTCTATCAAACATTAAGAGAAGAGTTAACACCTATGTTTCTCAAACTCTTCCAAAATATAACAGAAGGAGGAACACTCCCAAACTCATTCTGTGAGGCCACCATCACCCTGATACCAAAACCAGGCAAAGATGTCACCAAAAAAGAAAACTACAGGCCAATACCACAAGAAATAAATGAGAAAGAAATGAAGGAAACGATAGCAAAGATCAATAAAAATAAAGGCTGTTTATTTAAGAAGATAAATAAAATTGTTAAACCATTAACCAGACTCATCAAGAAAAAAAGGGAGAAGACTCAAATCAATAGAATTAGAAATGAAAAAGAAGAAGTAACAACTGACACTACAGAAATACAAAGGATCATGTGAGATTACTACAAGTAACTATATGCAAATAAAATGGACAACCTGGAAGAAATGGACATATTCTTAGAAAAGCACAACCAACAGAGACTAACAGCACTTTAAAAGGATTATACACCATGATCAAGTGGGGTTTATCCCAGGAATGCAAGTATTCTACAGTATACACAAATCAATCAGTGTGATATACCATATTAACAAATTGAAGAATAAAAACCATATGATCATCTCAATAGATGCAGAAAAACCTTTTGATAAAATTCAACATCCATTTATGTTAAAAATCCTCCAGAAAGTAGGCATAGAGGGAATTTAACTCAACATAATAAAGGCCATAAATGACAAACCCACAGCCAACATCATTCTCAATGGTGAAAAACTGAAACCATTTCCACTAAGATCAGGGAAAAGACAAGTTTGCCCACTCTCACCACTATTATTCAACATAGTTCTGGAAGTTTCAGCCACAGCAATCAGAGAAGAAAAAGAAATAAAAGTAATCCAAATTGGAAAAGAAGAATTAAAAAATTAAAACTGTCACTGTTTGCAGATAACATGATACCATACATAGAGAATCCTAAAGATACTACCAGAATACTACTACAGCTAATCAATGAATTTGGTAAAGTAGCAAGGTACAAAATTAATGCACAGAAATCTCTTTCATTCCTATACACTAATGATAAAAAATCTGAAAGAGAAATTAAGGAAACACTCCCATTTACTATTGCAACGAAAAGAATAAAATACCTAGCAATAAACCTACCTAGAAAGACAAAAGACCTGTATGCAGAAAACTATAAGAGACTGATAAAAGAAATTAAGTATGATACAAACAGTTGGAGAGATATACCATGTTTTTGGATTGGAAGAATCAACATTGTGAAAATGACTCTACTACCCAAAGCAATCTACATATTCAACGCAATCCCTATCAAACTACCAATGGCATTTTTCACAGAACTAGAACAAAAATTTCACAATTTGTATGGAAACACAAAAGACCCTGAATAGCCAAAGCAATCTTGAGCAAGAAAAATGGAGCTGGAGGAATCATGCTCCCTGACTTCACACTAAAGTACAAATCTACATTAATCAAGACAGTACGGTACTGGCATAAAAACAGAAATATTGATCAATGGAACAGGATAGAAAGCCCAGAGAGAAACTCACGCACATATAGTCACCTTATCTTTGATAAAGGAGGCAAGAATATACAATGGAGAAAATACAGTCTCTTCAATAAGTGGTGCTGGGAAAACTGGACAGCTACATGTAAAAGAATGAAATTAGAACACTCCCTAACACCATACACAAAAATAAACTCAAAATGAATTAAAGACCTAAATGTAAGGCCAGACACTATAAAACTCTTAGAGGAAAACATAGGCAGAACACTCTATGACATAAATCACAGCAAGATCCTTTTTGACACACCTCCTAGAGAAAGGGAAATAAAAACAAAAATAAACTAATGGGAAATAAAAACAAAAATAAACAAACTAATGAGACTTAAAAGCTTTTGCACAGTAAAGGAAACCATAAACAAGATGAAAAAACAACCCTCAGAATGGGACAAAATATTTGCAAACGAAGCAACCGACAAAAGATTGATCTCCAAAATATACAAGCAGCTCATGCAGCTCAAAAAAACAAACAAAAAAAACAACCCAATCCAAAATTGGTCAGAAGACCTAAATAGACCTTTCTCTAAAGAAGATATACAGATTGCCAACAAACACAGGAAAGAATGCTCAACATTACTAATCATTAGAAAAATGCATATCAAAACTACAATGAGGTATCACCTCACACAGGTCAGAATGGCCATCATCAAAAAATGTACAAACAATAAATGCTGGAGAGGGTGTGGAGAAAAGGGAACCCTCTTGCACTGTTGGTGGGAATGTAAATTGATACAGCCACTATGGAGTACAGTATGGAGGTTCCTTACAAAACTAAAAAGTGAACTACCATACAACCCAGCTATCCCATGACTGGGCATATACCCTGAGAAAACCATAACTCAAAAAGAGTCATGTACCACAATGTTCACTGCAGCACTATTTACAATAGACAGGACATGGGAGTAACTTAAGTGTCCATCGACAGATGAATGAATTAAGAAGATGTGGCACTTATATACAGTGGAATATTACTCAGGTATAAAAAGAAATGAAATTGAGTTATTTTTATTGAGGTGGATTGACCTAGAGAGTGTCATACAGAGTGAAGTAAGTCAGAAAGAGAAAAACAAATACTGTATGCTAACACATATATATGGAATCTAAAAAAAAGAATGATTCTGATGAACCTAAGGGCAGGACAGGAATAAATATGCAGACATATGGAGTAGACTTGAGGACACGGGGCTGGGGAAGGGTAAGCTGGGATGAATTGAGAGAGTGACATGGACATATATACACTACCAAATGTAAAATAGATAGCAGCCACATAGCACAGGGAGATCAGCTCAGTGCTTTGTGTCCACCTAGAGGGGTGGCATAGGGAGGGTGGGAGGGAGATGAAAGAGGTAGGAGATATGGAGATATATGTATATGTATAACTGATTCACTTTGTTATAAAGCAGAAACTAACACACCATTGTAAAGCAATTATACTCCAATAAAGATGTTTAAAAAAAAAGCATTCTACCTATGTTTTCTGCTAAGAGTTTCATAGTTTCTGGTATTACATTTAGGTCTTTAATTCATTTTGAGTTTATTTTTGTGTATGGTGTTAGGAAGTGTTCTAGCTTCATTCTTTTACATGTAGCTGTCCAGTTTTCCCAGCCCCACTTATTGAAGAGGCTGTCTTTTCTCCATTGTATATTCTTGCCTCCTTTATCAAAGATAAGATTACTATATGTGCATGGGTTTATCTCTGGGCTTTCTATCCTGTTCCATTGATCTACATTTCTGTGTTTGTGTAAGTACCATACTGTCTTGATTACCCTAGCATTGTAGTGTAGTCTGAAGTCAGGGAACCTTATTCTTCCAGCTCCGTTTTTCTTTCTCAAGATTGCTTTGGCTATTTGGGGTCTTTTGTGTTTCCCTACAAAATGTAAAATTTTTTTTTCTAGTTCTGTGAAAAATTCCATTGGTAGGTTGATAGAGTTGACCATAGGTGAGTGGGTTTATCTCTGGGCTTTCTATCCTGATCCATTGATGTATATTTCTGTTTTTGTGCCAATATCATATTGTCTTTATTACTGTAGCTTTGTAGTATAGTCTGAAGTCAGGGAGTCTGATTCTTCCAGCTTCATATTTTTCCCTCAAGATTGCTTTGGCTATTCAGGGTCTTTTGTGTCTCCACACAAATTTTAAGTTCTTTTGCTCTAGTTCTGTGAAAAATGCTATTGGTAATTTGATAGGGATTGCATTGAATATGTAGATTGCTTTGGGTAGTGTAGTCATTTTCACAATATTGATTCTTCCAATCCAAAAACATGGTATATCTCTCCATCTGTTTGTTTCATCTTTGATTTCTTTCATCAGTGTCTTATAGTTTTCTGCATACAGGTGTTTTGTCTCTTTAGGAAAGTTTATTCTTAGGTATTTTATTCTTTTCGTTGCAATGGTGAATGGGATTGTTTCCTTATTTTCTCTTTCTGATCTTTCATAGTTAGTGTATAGGAATGCAAGAGATTTCTGTGCATTAGTTTTGTATCCTGCTAGCACTAGTAGTTTTCTGGTGGCATCTTTAGGATACTCTATGTATAGTATCATATCATCCACAAACTGTGACAGTTTTAATTCTTCTTTTCCAGTTTGTAGTCCTTTTATTTCTTTTTCTTCTGTGATTGCCATGGCTAGGACTTCCAAAACTATGTTGAATAATAGTGGTGAGAGTGGACATCCTTGTCTTGTTCCAGATCTTAGAGGAAATGCTTTCAGTTTTCACCATTGAGAATGATGTTTGCTGTTGGTTTGTCACATATGGTCTGTATTATGTTGAGGTAGGTTCCCTCTATGCCCACATTCTGGAGGGTTTTTATCATAAATGGGTGTTTAATTTTGTTCATATTTTCTATTTCTTCCTGGTTCAGTCTTGGAAAGTTATAGCTTTATAAGAATTTGTCCAGTTCTTCCAGGTTGTCCATTTTATTGGCATAGAGTTGCTTGTAGTAGTCTCTTAGGATACTTTGTATTTCTGCATTGTCCATTGTAACTTCTCTTTTTTCATTTCTAATTCTACTGAATTGAGTCCTCTCCCTCTTTTTCTTGATGAGTCTCACTAAATGTTCCTTGTAGAATGAGTTTGGGGGTGGTCCTCGCTCTGCAGTTTTTTGGAAGAGTTTGAGAAGGATGGGTATTAGCTCGTCTCTAAATGTTTGATAGAATTCACCTGTGAAGCCATCTGGTCCTGGACTTTTGTTTGTTGAAAGATTTTTAATCACAGTTTCAATTTCATTACTTGTGATTAGTCTGCTCATATTTTCTATTTCTTCCTGGTTCAGTCTTGGAAAGTTATAGCTTTATAAGAATTTGTCCAGTTCTTCCAGGTTGTCCATTTTATTGGCATAGAGTTGCTTGTAGTAGTCTCTTAGGATACTTTGTATTTCTGCATTGTCCATTGTAACTTCTCTTTTTTCATTTCTAATTCTACTGAATTGAGTCCTCTCCCTCTTTTTCTTGATGAGTCTCACTAAATGTTTATCAATTTTGTCTATCTTGTCAAAGAACCAGCTTTTAGTTTTATTGATCTTTGTTATTGTTTACTTTGTTTCTATTTCAATTTTTTCTGCTCTGATCTTTATGATTTCTTTCCTCCTACTAACTTTGGGTTTTGTTTGTTCTTCTTTCTCTAGTTTCTTTAGTTGTAAGTTAGATTTGATATTTTTCTTGTTTCTTGAGTTACGATTGTATTGCTATAAACTTCCCTCTTAGAACTGCTTTTGCTGCATCCCATAGCTTTTGGATTGTCTTGTTTTTGTTATTTTATTTGATATGAGTATTGCTACTCCAGCTTTCTTTTGATTTCCATTTGCATGGAATATCTTTTTCCATCCTCTCACTTTCAGTCTGTATATGTCCTTAGGTCTGAAGTGGGTCTATTGTAGCTAGCATATGTATGGGTCTTGTTTTTGTATACATTCAGCCAGTCTGTGTCTTTTGGTTGGAGCATTTAATCCATTTACATTTAAGGTCCATTGGTGTAAGTGAGGTGTTGAAGTTCCCCACTATTACTGTGTTACTGTTGATTTCCTCTTTTATAGCTCTTAGCATTTGCCTTAGGTATTGTGGTGCTCCTATATTCAGTCTGTGTCTTTTGGTTGGAGCATTTAATCCATTTACATTTAAGGTAATTATCGATATGTATATTCATATTACCATTTTCTTAATTGTTTTGTAGGTCCTTTTCTTCTCTTGTGTTTCCCAGTTAGGGAAGTTCCTTTAGCATTTGTTGTAGAGCTGGTTTGGTGGTGCTGAATCCTCTTAGCTTTTGCTTGTCTTTAAAGCTTTTGTTTTCTCCGTCCAATCTCAATGAGATCCTCGCCAGGTAGAGCAATTTTGGTTGTAGGTTCTTCCCTTTCATCACTTTAAATATATCATGCCACTCCCTTCTGGCTTGTAGTGTTTCTGCTGAGAAATCAGCTGTTAACGTTGTGGGGAGTCCCTGGTATGTTATTTTTCATTTTTTCCTTGTTGCTTTTAGTTATTTTTCTTTGTCTTTAATTTTTGTCAGTTTGAATACTATGTGTCTTGGCATGTTTCTCCTTGGATATCCTGCCTGGGACTCTCTCCTCTTCCTAGACCTGGGTGGCTATTTCCTTTCCCTTGTTAGGGAAGTTTTTGACTCTAATTTCTCCAAATATTTTCTTGGATTCTTTCTCTCTCTCTTTTCCTTCTGGGACCCCTATTATGCAAATGTTGGTGCATTTAATGTTGTCCCAGAGGTCTCTTAGGCTGTCTTCATTTCTTTCATTCTTTTTTCTTTATTCTGTTCTGCAGCAGTGAATTGTACCATTCTATCTTCCAGGTCACTTATCTGCTCTTCTGCCTCAGTTATTCTGCTATTGATTCCTTCCAGAGTATTTTTCCTTTCAGTTATTGTATTGTTCATCTCTGTTTTTTAATTCTTCTAGGTGTTTGTTCTTGAGTTCTTCTAGGTCCTTGTTAAATATTTTTTGCATCTTCTCTGTTTTTGCCTCCATTCTTTTTCCAAGGTCCTGGATCATCCACTTTCATTATTCTGAATTCTTTTTCTGGAAGGTTGCCTGTTTCTACATCATTAGTTGTTTTTCTGTGGTTTTATCTTGCTCCTTCATCTGGTACATTGTCCTCTGCCTTTTCATTTTGTTTACCTTTCTGTGAATGTGGTTTTCATTCCACAGTCTGTAGGATTGTAGTTCTTCTTGCTTCTGCTGTCTGCCCTCTGGTCTAACCAATTGTCCTTAAATCACAAGATGAGGTTGCACAGAAGACAATATCCCTGAAGAAGCAAAAACTTATGTTCTGGGAATAAATTCAGCATAAAACAAATGCAAATCAAAGTTTAAAAAATTATTTTAGTTGGAAACTTTTAAATTGTTATTTTATTTTAGTTGTGTGTTACTGAAATGTAATATATTAATACCTTTCAGCATTACTTCTACCCAGTGGTTTTGTAGTTTTTTGATAATGGCATAAAAACCTGGGTATTGATTTCTGGATTTCTTTGGTATCTAAAAACTGGGAGATTCCTGCAAGACTGCCGGGGAACCTCAAGGAACACACAATTGCTATTTGGTAGAGGAGAGAGCATTAAGTAACTCTGGTTGATATCACATCAGCATTTTGCCCAGTGAAATGACACCACATCCCACATAGTTGTATTGATCATTTTTCCTCTCCTGGTATGGACATTGTTTTCAACGTTGAAGTCCTATGGTGCTATGTTGGAGTTTAAAAATAAAAAAAGTTAATATTAATGATTTCATAATCTACTTCTATATTTTTGGTCAGATACTATCATGAGACAAAAGACTGATGCATCTTCTCTATTAAAGATGCTATATTCATCCCCATACATATTAGTAGAACTCCTGCTTCTTCAGTGAAATGGTTAAGGTGTATTGAGGAGATGGATACAACGTTAAATTGTCTATGCCAAAGTTTCAGCAATGGGAGTTTAGTCATTAGTGCTCTCTAGTGAAGCAGGAATTTTGTGCTTACATCTTCAGACATCTCTTAGAAAGCTGTGTTTCCAACAAATCTTTTACATTACTCAGCATGGCCTGATGCTTACCATCTTTATAGGACGTATATGATGCTGAATGTGGTAATCATAAGGTGTTGGCTGTGAGTTTTTAATCATCCTGGACTTGGTGTGTAATTAGATCATTTTTATCTAACCTGTTTTGGAAGTGATGTTTTATTCTGTTACTTTGTTGAGGACCATGCATATACACATTCACTTTTTATGCTCTAGGAAACATTAAAACAATATAACTTTAGCACCCAATCTTATTGTTTTTGCATCCTGGATACTCTCCTTTTATTACTCTTAAATTAAAGATATTCTAAATTTGTTAAATTAATTATTCTAAATTTATTAAATCATAGACATTTATTACTTAAATGCTAAATAAGTAAAAATTATAGGAGACAAGAAAGAATAATGTCTGAGTCCAAATCAATTAAATTACTTTGCCAACATTATGTTTCTTAGATTAATCTGAGTCTGAATTGAGAAAAAAAATCAAAATCCTTTCTGGCAAAATTTATCTGGAATAATATCTCTGGTACTAACTTAACCAAAGTGCTCAGATTATTCCAAATTGACTTCAGTTGGAATATTTCAAAATTCAGCACTTTGGTGAAAAACTCAAATAAATGGTATGAAGACAAATATATAGGTTTGTCTTTTGAAATGTAAAAATATTTTTGTGTGGAAGAATCCTGGTAGAACAAGTTAAATTTTGGAAAATTTTGATCATTTACACATTATAAAGCCGACTGATGAATTTTTATTTATTGAACAAATTATGATGCCTAAATTTTCAACCCAGTATGGTAGAAAATAGTGCCTCTCTAGCTCTATATCTATATCATTTATATCTATATCTATCAGTATGAAAAATGAAATTAATGAATAAGAGTGCAAGAAACTCTGAACTGGTTCAAAATGTATATAGATAGAAACATAGATAGATAGATAGATAGATGGATAAATACATAGATAGATGGATAAATACATAGATAGATACATACATACATATATACATACATATAAATTTTGAACCAGTTCAGTTTCTTACACTCTCATTCATTACCTTTATTTTCTGTATTGCTATTGTTAATAGAGCTTCTAATAACAGCTCTTACCTCTTAGTGCAACAGTGCAACCCTGCAGCTCCATCATTTTACTCACCCGTGCCTTTTTCCTCTCACAAGGGTGCTACTGCAGTCCTTCCTTTTGGGCAAAGAAATGCATTCTATAGAACATAGCTTATGAAATAGAAAGCAATGGTGTGCAGTGAATTTGAAAGACAAGGCAGAGGTTTAAGTGGAATAAAAATTTGATGGGTGGACGACTAAGATAAAGGGAAAGAGGTGGAGGTGATGCTTGGGTTGGACATTTCATAAGACAAAAGCCAGCACTGGGGAGGAGAGGGCAGGGGAATGGAGTGTAGCCTGATTACAGTGGAACAGGAAAGGGCTGTTTAAAGGAATACTGTACCACCAGCAGGATATAAGCTAAAAAAATTGGTTTCCCTCCCACATCAGCTGACAAAACCAAGTATCCTGGACCTTGGACATCTAGTGCTCTCTACTTTTTAACAACCTTCACACCAAAGTACTTCTGCTGTTTGAATAATAATCCCCATCTAAAGGTCAGCTCCACTATATCAATAGCATGCATGCAAGAGCAGTTCCTACGGTACTACATTCATAATGATAGTATGGATAGGGTACTTTGCCAACTATCATGTTTTATTTTATTAACACAGTGTAAACCTCAATTTAAAATATCCCATTCTGTTGTTTCTATAGTTTTCAGGCCATGTAATTCACCTTACCCACATCTGCAATTTTACTATAAATAATTATCTATAGAAACATGGTTCAGACCAGCTGTCAGATCACACTAAAAACTATTTAGTGTGAACTCTTGGAGAACTCTTCTTAGCAAGACATTTTCTTCATCTCCTCTAGCTTATTCAGCCATATTAGAAAACCTGATGATAGAAAACTCCATGGCTTTCACCAACAACTTTTGCCGTCTAGAAAGACCTTTTCCCAGGGCTCTAAGTGGGACAGGCAGGACCCTGAACTCCATGGGGAGCCCTTTGCCCAACATCTATGAACATCAAATTTTATCCTAGATAGAGTATCCTAAATGGGAAAAGTTTACATCTTGTTCCAAAAAGAATTTGACAAGGTTTCATACACCTTAGGTATTATGAATCATCGCAGCCAAGGCTGGGGCAGATTCCTCTCGAACCTAGTGAACTATATTTATCCAACAGGTGCAGCTGGGACCTGGCTGCAGTTCTGAGCACTGTCCCTGACTCAATGTTTACTTCCACCACTGTCTCCTGATGACCAGAAAAGAAGTCATACTCTCAGAAGCAGACTGGTATCTTTAATAATCCACAGGACAAAAAAAAGTGCTGTGGAACATCAAAAATGTGCTAGGATGAAAAGAATGATACTGAGAACCCTATCTGCTGATAATTATTTTCTTCTACAGCACTGATCTTGGTTTCCTCTTGTATTAAATGGTCCAGGAAAATTGCTTTAAAAAAAACTCCTGGCAGCCTCATCTTTCTGCCTACTCTGAAGTCTCCTTCTTGTGTCATGAAATGAGCTCCTTTGCCTGTGGCTCATCTTCTTATGTGGCACCACCCAGATTTCTGCTTCTGCCCTCTTCCCATATCATGGAGGATGTAAGAGTCCTTTTTGGAAAGAGACTGTGGCAATTCAGGATATGTTGTTTGGAAAGATAAAAGATAGCAAGCACAACTGAAGTAGGTAAAATGCAAGTTTGCTATTAAAATACATAATTAGATGATAGAAACTATAGTTGTTTATATTATAAAAAAAGCATTGGTGAACTTTTGATGATTTTACTACGGTTGTACGGTTGCTTCCTAAATGAGAGTTGGTATAAAAATATGTATAATGTGGTATAAATACAAATTTAAAAATGCTTGAAATAGTAGCTATACGATATATTGGCAGAATTTTGATAACAACCAGTAGTATATTGTTGTTAATATATTAGATATTCTGCTGTTGGCTAAACTCAGTAAAGTGGTAGAGCTACTGATATTGCTGTTTTCATTATGCAGAAATATCATAAGGATGTGGATACAGAGTATAAATAAGTATTTGGGACTGGAAGAGGAATAAAACAAATGTAAAGTTTGAGGGAAGTATAGTAAAATCATTTATGCTTCTGATGATTAAGTTCTACATGTACAAGAAACTGCGGTTTCGTTGGCCATGACATAATTCAGAAATTAGTATCTCTGTTCATACAAACAGAACACTAATCTCAGTGATAGACCATATTCATGCAATTAATTCATGCAACTTGTTAATTGTTTGAAGATGAGTGCTTGCCTGAGATTCAACTATAACAACAGTAACAGTAACAAAGATCCTACCATCACTTTTTTCCAAGAATCTTTAAATACCTGAATAAAACATAATTTCACATTAACATACAACTGCAACGTTAATGTATTGGCTTGGCCAAAAAATTCCATTGGTTTTTAAGTAAAACCAAAAGAAATATTTTTCATTTTCACCAAGAACTTTGTTGAAAAACATATTCACCGTTTTGTTCCACTACCTTCTGCCATTTTTCAGGCAACTTCGTAATTCCATCTTCTAGAGGACTCCCATCCAATCCCACCATATACACAGCATCACCTTCTTTGGATGAAGACCGGCCTTTGGTGTAGTTGGTGCTGGTTCACTTGGCTTGTCCCACGATCTCTTCTGTTCCACATTATTGTACAGTAACCTCTTTTCATCGCCCATCACAATTTGTTTTAAAAACGGAGAGTTTTTGTTACATTTCAATAGAGAATCACATGTGGAAATTCAGTCAAAAAGGTTTCTTTCACTTAACTTATGTGAAACCCAAACATCAAAGCCATTAACATAACCAAGCTGGTGCAAATAATTTTCAACACTTGATTTGGATATTTTGAGTATGTCAGCTGTCTCCCGCGTGGTATAACGTTGATTGTTCTCAATTAATGTCTCAATTTGGTCACTATCAACTTCAACTGGTCTACCCGACCATGGAGCATCGTCCAGCAAGCAAACTCCAGCACAAAACTTCACAAACCACTTTTTTTGACACATTTGATCAGTCACAGCACCTTCTCCATACACTGCACAAATCTTTTTCTTGCATTTCAGTTGTGTTTTTACCTTGCTTGAAATAACAAAGCATAATACGCTGAAAATGTTGCTTTTTTCCTTCCATCTTCAATATTAAAATGGCTACACAAAAATTCACCAATTTTGACAAGTTTTTTTTTTTTAAATGCACGCTGATATTACAGCTGTCACAATACAATCTAACAAAATTGTTTCAAATGAAGTTAAAGACAACTAAGAGCTACTAGAGCCATCTTATGGAAAAAAAAAAATGAACTTTTTGGCTAACCCAATAAAAATGCTCCCAAGCTAACTCTTTCCTGCCACAAAGTCACAAAAGTCATTCTCTGATTTGAGGAAAAGCAGAATTAAACTGTAAGAAATTTCTAATGTTTCTGTGAACTGTGTAGACATTATTGTGAAGGAAAAATTCCCAGAGATGAGGGTGTACCTAAGAAAAGAGATGCCCGATGAGTTTGGAGGCTCCAGATCCTGCAGGTAGGCTGGAAATAACAACAAATGACAGAAGGATCCCCTAAAGAGAAAAGAGATGCTGAAAGGAGGAAGAAGAGAAAAGAAAAAGAATCCAGGAGATGTTGAATGCGTTGGGGCATGCTGCCTAAGGGGACTGAGGGAGACAGTAGTATAAGTGAAGGGATCAAGGGGACAAGGGGCAAATTAAGTTAGTGGGAATAATCAATTGGCAGGGTTGAAGAATTGCTGGAATAGAGGTAACAAAGTGTTGTTGGAAAGGATATTGAGGTTATCAAGGAACTGAAATTACTGGTAATGACAGCAAATTGGCATGACCCTAAGACTAGTGTCTCTTTAAATTTTGTGTTTGCCTCACCCTAGTCTCATCCTTGCTAAAATACTGAGATGGTCTAAACTAAGAAGAGAGTATTATTGGATAGAATAAATAATAAATTGAGATAAATTATTGAAATTTGAGACAGAACATCCTGAGGAATAGCAGACAGTAAAAATGAGGGGTAGAAGATGTGCTGTGATGATGTGGGAAGAAGAAGAAAGGGAGACTTGTCTGAAAGCAGGCATAAGCACGAACTCCACCTTCGGACCCAGTGGGACGATCCCAGAAAAAGGAAGTATAGACCACAGAAAACAGAAACGTAGTAACGGTGCTCAGTGTTCACAAGACTGGAAACTGGCCCTTGAGCTCCCCTACCTCCATCTGTCTCAGCCTGATCTCTTTTTGTCTCAGCAATCTGCTGCCTGCTCTAGATTTCCCAGTTTGGCAAACCAATCACTCAGTTTCTCTGGCTCTCTACTGTTTCTCTTTATTCTCTTAAAGATGCTATATTCATCCCCATACATATTAGTAGAACTCCTGCTTCTTCAGTGAAATGGTTAAGGTGTATTGAGGAGATGGATACAACGTTAAATTGTCTATGCCAAAGTTTCAGCAATGGGAGTTTAGTCATTAGTGCTCTCTAGTGAAGCAGGAATTTTGTGCTTACATCTTCAGACATCTCTTAGAAAGCTGTGTTTCCGACAAATCTTTTACATTACTCAGCATGGCCTGATGCTTACCATCTTTATAGGACGTATATGATGCTGAATGTGGTAATCATAAGGTGTTGGCTGTGAGTTTTTAATCATCCTGGACTTGGTGTGTAATTAGATCATTTTTATCTAACCTGTTTTGGAAGTGATGTTTTATTCTGTTACTTTGTTGAGGACCATGCATATACACATTCACTTTTTATGCTCTAGGAAACATTAAAACAATATAACTTTAGCACCCAATCTTATTGTTTTTGCATCCTGGATACTCTCCTTTTATTACTCTTAAATTAAAGATATTCTAAATTTGTTAAATTAATTATTCTAAATTTATTAAATCATAGACATTTATTACTTAAATGCTAAATAAGTAAAAATTATAGGAGACAAGAAAGAATAATGTCTGAATTATTTTGCCAACAATTATTAAATTAAATTAAATTACTTTGCCAACATTATGTTTCTTAGATTAATCTGAGTCTGAATTGAGAAAAAAAATCAAAATCCTTTCTGGCAAAATTTATCTGGAATAATATCTCTGGTACTAACTTAACCAAAGTGCTCAGATTATTCCAAATTGACTTCAGTTGGAATATTTCAAAATTCAGCACTTTGGTGAAAAACTCAAATAAATGGTATGAAGACAAATATATAGGTTTGTCTTTTGAAATGTAAAAATATGTTTGTGTGGAAGAATCCTGGTAGAACAAGTTAAATTTTGGAAAATTTTGATCATTTACACATTATAAAGCCGACTGATGAATTTTTATTTATTGAACAAATTATGATGCCTAAATTTTCAACCCAGTATGGTAGAAAATAGTGCCTCTCTAGCTCTATATCTATATCATTTATATCTATATCTATCAGTATGAAAAATGAAATTAATGAATAAGAGTGCAAGAAACTCTGAACTGGTTCAAAATGTATATAGATAGAAACATAGATAGATAGATAGATAGATGGATAAATACATAGATAGATACATACATACATATATACATACATATAAATTTTGAACCAGTTCAGTTTCTTACACTCTCATTCATTACCTTTATTTTCTGTATTGCTATTGTTAATAGAGCTTCTAATAACAGCTCTTACCTCTTAGTGCAACAGTGCAACCCTGCAGCTCCATCATTTTACTCACCCGTGCCTTTTTCCTCTCACAAGGGTGCTACTGCAGTCCTTCCTTTTGGGCAAAGAAATGCATTCTATAGAACATAGCTTATGAAATAGAAAGCAATGGTGTGCAGTGAATTTGAAAGACAAGGCAGAGGTTTAAGTGGAATAAAAATTTGATGGGTGGACGACTAAGATAAAGGGAAAGAGGTGGAGGTGATGCTTGGGTTGGACATTTCATAAGACAAAAGCCAGCACTGGGGAGGAGAGGGCAGGGGAATGGAGTGTAGCCTGATTACAGTGGAACAGGAAAGGGCTGTTTAAAGGAATACTGTACCACCAGCAGGATATAAGCTAAAAAAATTGGTTTCCCTCCCACATCAGCTGACAAAACCAAGTATCCTGGACCTTGGACATCTAGTGCTCTCTACTTTTTAACAACCTTCACACCAAAGTACTTCTGCTGTTTGAATAATAATCCCCATCTAAAGGTCAGCTCCACTATATCAATAGCATGCATGCAAGAGCAGTTCCTACGGTACTACATTCATAATGATAGTATGGATAGGGTACTTTGCCAACTATCATGTTTTATTTTATTAACACAGTGTAAACCTCAATTTAAAATATCCCATTCTGTTGTTTCTATAGTTTTCAGGCCATGTAATTCACCTTACCCACATCTGCAATTTTACTATAAATAATTATCTATAGAAACATGGTTCAGACCAGCTGTCAGATCACACTAAAAACTATTTAGTGTGAACTCTTGGAGAACTCTTCTTAGCAAGACATTTTCTTCATCTCCTCTAGCTTATTCAGCCATATTAGAAAACCTGATGATAGAAAACTCCATGGCTTTCACCAACAACTTTTGCCGTCTAGAAAGACCTTTTCCCAGGGCTCTAAGTGGGACAGGCAGGACCCTGAACTCCATGGGGAGCCCTTTGCCCAACATCTATGAACATCAAATTTTATCCTAGATAGAGTATCCTAAATGGGAAAAGTTTACATCTTGTTCCAAAAAGAATTTGACAAGGTTTCATACACCTTAGGTATTATGAATCATCGCAGCCAAGGCTGGGGCAGATTCCTCTCGAACCTAGTGAACTATATTTATCCAACAGGTGCAGCTGGGACCTGGCTGCAGTTCTGAGCACTGTCCCTGACTCAATGTTTACTTCCACCACTGTCTCCTGATGACCAGAAAAGAAGTCATACTCTCAGAAGCAGACTGGTATCTTTAATAATCCACAGGACAAAAAAAAGTGCTGTGGAACATCAAAAATGTGCTAGGATGAAAAGAATGATACTGAGAACCCTATCTGCTGATAATTATTTTCTTCTACAGCACTGATCTTGCTTTCCTCTTGTATTAAATGGTCCAGGAAAATTGCTTTAAAAAAAACTCCTGGCAGCCTCATCTTTCTGCCTACTCTGAAGTCTCCTTCTTGTGTCATGAAATGAGCTCCTTTGCCTGTGGCTCATCTTCTTATGTGGCACCACCCAGATTTCTGCTTCTGCCCTCTTCCCATATCATGGAGGATGTAAGAGTCCTTTTTGGAAAGAGACTGTGGCAATTCAGGATATGTTGTTTGGAAAGATAAAAGATAGCAAGCACAACTGAAGTAGGTAAAATGCAAGTTTGCTATTAAAATACATAATTAGATGATAGAAACTATAGTTGTTTATATTATAAAAAAAGCATTGGTGAACTTTTGATGATTTTACTACGGTTGTACGGTTGCTTCCTAAATGAGAGTTGGTATAAAAATATGTATAATGTGGTATAAATACAAATTTAAAAATGCTTGAAATAGTAGCTATACGATATATTGGCAGAATTTTGATAACAACCAGTAGTATATTGTTGTTAATATATTAGATATTCTGCTGTTGGCTAAACTCAGTAAAGTGGTAGAGCTACTGATATTGCTGTTTTCATTATGCAGAAATATCATAAGGATGTGGATACAGAGTATAAATAAGTATTTGGGACTGGAAGAGGAATAAAACAAATGTAAAGTTTGAGGGAAGTATAGTAAAATCATTTATGCTTCTGATGATTAAGTTCTACATGTACAAGAAACTGCGGTTTCGTTGGCCATGACATAATTCAGAAATTAGTATCTCTGTTCATACAAACAGAACACTAATCTCAGTGATAGACCATATTCATGCAATTAATTCATGCAACTTGTTAATTGTTTGAAGATGAGTGCTTGCCTGAGATTCAACTATAACAACAGTAACAGTAACAAAGATCCTACCATCACTTTTTTCCAAGAATCTTTAAATACCTGAATAAAACATAATTTCACATTAACATACAACTGCAACGTTAATGTATTGGCTTGGCCAAAAAATTCCATTGGTTTTTAAGTAAAACCAAAAGAAATATTTTTCATTTTCACCAAGAACTTTGTTGAAAAACATATTCACCGTTTTGTTCCACTACCTTCTGCCATTTTTCAGGCAACTTCGTAATTCCATCTTCTAGAGGACTCCCATCCAATCCCACCATATACACAGCATCACCTTCTTTGGATGAAGACCGGCCTTTGGTGTAGTTGGTGCTGGTTCACTTGGCTTGTCCCACGATCTCTTCTGTTCCACATTATTGTACAGTAACCTCTTTTCATCGCCCATCACAATTTGTTTTAAAAACGGAGAGTTTTTGTTACATTTCAATAGAGAATCACATGTGGAAATTCAGTCAAAAAGGTTTCTTTCACTTAACTTATGTGAAACCCAAACATCAAAGCCATTAACATAACCAAGCTGGTGCAAATAATTTTCAACACTTGATTTGGATATTTTGAGTATGTCAGCTGTCTCCCGCGTGGTATAACGTTGATTGTTCTCAATTAATGTCTCAATTTGGTCACTATCAACTTCAACTGGTCTACCCGACCATGGAGCATCGTCCAGCAAGCAAACTCCAGCACAAAACTTCACAAACCACTTTCATTTTTCAGGCAACTTCGTAATTCCATCTTCTAGAGGACTCCCATCCAATCCCACCATATACACAGCATCACCTTCTTTGGATGAAGACCGGCCTTTGGTGTAGTTGGTGCTGGTTCACTTGGCTTGTCCCACGATCTCTTCTGTTCCACATTATTGTACAGTAACCTCTTTTCATCGCCCATCACAATTTGTTTTAAAAACGGAGAGTTTTTGTTACATTTCAATAGAGAATCACATGTGGAAATTCAGTCAAAAAGGTTTCTTTCACTTAACTTATGTGAAACCCAAACATCAAAGCCATTAACATAACCAAGCTGGTGCAAATAATTTTCAACACTTGATTTGGATATTTTGAGTATGTCAGCTGTCTCCCGCGTGGTATAACGTTGATTGTTCTCAATTAATGTCTCAATTTGGTCACTATCAACTTCAACTGGTCTACCCGACCATGGAGCATCGTCCAGCAAGCAAACTCCAGCACAAAACTTCACAAACCACTTTTTTTGACACATTTGATCAGTCACAGGTGCTCAGTGTTCATAAGACTCGACACAGGCCCTTGGGCTCCCCTACCTCCATCTGTCTCAGCCTGATCTCTTTTTGTCTCAGCAATCTGCTGCCTGCTCTAGATTTCCCAGTTTCGCAAACCAATCACTCAGTTTCTCTGGCTCTCTACTGTTTCTCTTTATTCTCCAGCTGATGCCTTAATTTCCACACTGGCCTACCACTTGTTTTGGAAAGTGCTTATGGTCACTGACCTCTTTGTCTTGGTTCAGAAATCTGCTTTTTGGACATGCCTCAGTAGTCATCCTATGGGGTGTGTATTCACCCCACATTCATGGAATATACATCTCTCCTCATTTTCCTAAGCACTTATAGCAAGTAAAACTAGTCAGTTTTAACAAAATGATCTTGATTTCAATCAGAGCAGGAATTTATATAACTTGATCTACTGTCCAGTTTGTTTCATGGAATTCTACAATTGAGAAATAAAAATAGCAAAAAAATAAATTTCAACAGCAGTTTCTCAAAAATAAAAATCACCAAAAACCCTGATTCTCAATCTACCTCTTTAAAGATTCCTACTAAAATTATATCCCTTTAACCTCCAGCCAAAGAAAGCACTCAAAATTTTATTTCTTGTAAAATAAATATTTATTGCAAATAATGTTCCAATATCTGGTGTATGTGTTTTCAGTTTTGTTGTTGTTGTTACCATTTTATACTTTGGAAAGTCTCACATTGCATATCGTTATGGTGTATGATTTACAGTTAATTATAATGTTATTCTTTTAGTATTGGACTTTTGATAAGAAACTTATCTTCTCTGTTATACCCTTTTTTTTTTTTTTTTTTTTTTTTTTTTTCAGTACGCGGGCCTCTCACTGTTGTGGCCTCTCCCGTTGCGGAGCACAGGCTCCGGACGTGCAGGCTCAGCGGCCATGGCTCACGGACCCAGCCGCGGATGTGGGATCTTCCCGGATCGGGGCACGAGCCAGTGTCCCCCGCATCGGCAGGTGGACTCTCAACCACTGCGCCACCGGGGAAGCCCTGTTATATACTTTTTAATGTACAGATTTATTTTCAGGATTAGGACCTTGCTCTATTGTTTGCTCACTTTGGTTTCTGTACAGTAGACTCTCTTAACCCACCTCAACTTACCCAAACCGCTGGTAACAAGCACTCCATTCCTCTGTAAAAAGCACCCAGTGCTCTAGGCTGCCGGCCACCCTCCTGTACCCTCGTGCACTCCTGTGTTCTCCAACTTAGTTGTAGTTTACCAAGAGTCAGTTGAGTTTGCCCAAAGTTATTTTATTCAGTTTCACTTGTTGTCATTTTAAAATTAAATTATTATGTAAGTCATTTAGGTGTATGTGAAAACAACAACAAACAGCCCAATTTGTTTCTAGGAAAATTAAACTTAATGCTTTGAAAAGTCTTGAAGAAGTTAAATTATAAATTGTAGTTAAATTAGACGTGGACAGAAACAATCTGTAAAAGTTTGACAAAGCTTTTGTTTCCTAAAGACTTTAAATTTATATCCCACTTTAAAGACCTCACAACTGGAAATTATAAATGATGTGTTATGAGTGTCATTTATTCCAAAAAGCCATTTGAAGAACTAAATAAAGGCTTCGATCTATATGTAGAATTTGATGAAAAATGTGCCCTTATATACATTAAGTTAAAATAAACTTTAAAAATATGTGTTATACTTCATTATTCCCCATTTAAATTCATATTTTAAATTAACAAATTAACTGAAGTTTCCAGTAACAATCCATGGCATCTACTGTATGTTCCCCTCTATATGACAATCTTCCGGAAACCCAAATTCAAGTCTGGTTCACCTGATTCCAAACCCTTTGCTTTTAACTACTATGGTAACATTATTCAATTCTTGCCTAACTTTTCATACCTTAAAATACAAACAAAGGACAACGACAAAAAAAAGCTTTAGTTTTAATACTCTCTAGCCAAAATCCAATTTTTCTCCTTTCCAAAGCCAAGTTCCTCAAAAGAATGAACGATGATTTCTTCCTCTATTCATTCTTCAAGCTACAGCAGCCAAGAGCCTGGCAAAGAACCCTGGCAAAGGCCTGGGACTGCTATTGAGAAGTCCACCCATGACTCTTTGAATTACACTTTCCCAGTGGATTTTTTTCATCCCCATCTTATTTGATTGCAATGCAGTATTTGGACTGTTAGCTGTTTGCTTTATCTGTAGATCATCTCCTTCCTTGGCAATTCCTCCTCCATCTTTTATTTTTTCTCATTCTCTTTTGCAGGCCCACTCTTCTTATGCTTACTTTTTGCAGGATTTGTCAATAGCTTTCTTATGTTCCTTTCCTTAATTTCTGATTATAAAAGTAAAATAAGGCCATTATAGAATATTAGATATTAAACATTACCTTGAAAGTAACATAAAATTTACAATTATGCATAATCATGCCATCTAGCAATTACTACTGTCATCATACAGATATTTTCCCTGCCTTCTTTATGCCTAATATAGTTAACAGAAATGAAATGATATCCATCTTTAGTTTTGTTTTCTACTTTTATCATTAAATATTATTCTATAAACTTTCCAACCAGTATTATTAAATATTTTCAATGTGATTTTTTTATAGTTGGATGACGTTAAATTATATGGATTTGTACTGGTTTATTTAAGCACTCTACCTCTGCTGTTATTTATTTAACTTTCTTCTATATAGAAATATATTTTAACTCAAGATACAAATTTTAGTTTTTAAATGTAGAGTTTAATTTATTCACTTTTAGTCATAACTAATAGTTTTTTTCAAGCACTTACATATTAGAGAATGTGTAATTTCTGTATTTCTCACAAATTGTTAACTATTTGCTTTTCTACAGAATTCTTAGATCATATTTTTGCCCTATGAAAACTTAATAGTTCAGATTATGTTCTGGAATTTTGTATTGTGAAGCAGATATATCCAGCCACTATGTTTTTGTGTTTTCAGGTGTCTTTTTTTTTTTCCTGTCTGGTTGTCTATAAGGATTTTTCCTCATCCCCAAACTTAGCAATTTTTACTAGGCTATGTCTTGGGTTATTGTTCAAAAGTAACTTTATTAGAGTAAATTCATATTTATTAGAGAAACTTCATCAAGGGCCAGCAGTGAAGAGTAATCAGATATTGGCATCTTTTGCTTAAATCATAAAATAAGAAATTTCAACATGTTCACAGTGCAGAACTGGCTGACTAAAATAATAATATTAAATGTGTGATGCTGATAAACCTTCAGACTTATTAAGTGATATAAACGTATAGAGACCTTGGCTAGTATTAAAATACACAGATTATTCAATTCTGCCCCAAGAGTTATTTGCTCATTTATGTATTTCCTAGTTATATTTGTGTGTAACTTAATTATTTATAAGAACATTCAGGCATGTCGTTTAGTTTGATCCTCAAAACAACCATGACAGGGAATTTAGGTTATTGTTTCCCTATTTTATAAATCAGGGAAAAGATGCTCAGAGCAATTCAGTAACTTTCCCCAGTTTATCCAACTACTAAGTCTTGGAGTAAGACTTGTAGCCAGGTCTTCTGATTCCAAATAGGTAGGTTTGTTAAACCTACCATGTTGATTTTTTTTTTACATAATTTATGTAGTTATGAGCGCAAGAGACAGAGAAACAGCCTCTGTGGACTGGAGTAAGGACTATAATGACTGGTGTCAGTCATGATATATGCTGGAAAGTTTCATTCTCACTACCTGGAATTCTACCATCCTGGCTTGATTAAAGAGACCCCTAAAGATTTTTTTTTTTTTAGTTTCTTCAGAAAGTCCATTTAAAATATATAAAGTTTCCAGAAAAAATCAAGCCATATTTTTCTTTAAGGGAAAAACTTGAGTATGTATTAGTATGTTTGGAAGAAAAGAATAACAACTAATGTGAGAAAGATCAGGGATAAAAGGGAAAAGGTTCTCATCAAAAGAGAACAGGCTAACATACTTTATTTCATCCTATAACCAGTATCACATCTGCTTGAAAGTACTGTAATATTCTAAACACCCTATAACTCACATCTTTTTAATCAACAACTAATGTGAAGTAGATCCCTCATCACTTAGATAAAACATTTCAAATTTGATAGGCATTATAATATAAACCCCTAAAATACACATTTCAGCAGATTTTTGCATTAAATCTTCTGTAGCATTGCTAAGAATTATATATATATAGAACTAAGTTACTAAAAAAATAGGACACATATTGTAACAAGTATGTAAGTTTTGTACCATATGAAAATTGATATACCTGCTATTTGATTACTGTAAGGTACACATTATGATTACATAGTCTTGCAGTAAAGGGTTTCTTTACTTTCGGGGTACTTTACTTGCACCTTTTTCCTACTAACGATCATTGTGAAGGACTTTAAAGGATCTCCACTTTCTAGGTAACCAGCTAGCTCATCATAGTGTTGTGAATGCTGTCCCAGACTCATGAGATTCCTGAGTCAGAAATAAAGAATTTTGTTATTTACAGCGATAGCAGTAGCCAGAGCATCGGCATTTTCCTGTGCTGGTTCCTCCAGCTTCATTTTCCACAGAGCAATGCATCCAAGAGTTTGCATTACAGAAGAACTCTGAACTTGGAGATTCTGAAACCTTTATATATATAAATGGGCAGGTATCATGCCTGCCCTCTACTCTGGAGGAAGATACTATCTCTATCTCCTAAGGATGTTTGCTATACAAAAACCTTTTAAAGGTTTTTAAGTATAAAGGGCAGTTAGTACCTCACTCCCAAGATACACAGAAATGCAAGACACCCTTGGAGAATTTTTTACCAACAGTCATTTGCAATATAGTTAGTACTTTGTGATAATTTCTGACCCTATAAAATAAATACTGAACTACATATTCACATTAACCTTACTGGGATATATGAACTTTCCTTTCTTTTACAGCTTCAATGTTTTATGTCTAGTGACAATACCTGTGTATGTTTTAAGACTGTGAACCTGTTCTTCAGCTTCTCAAATATACAAAGTATTGATATATAGGTATGTAAAGCCTTTATCAGTTTTTGGCATTTTTGGAGCTAACTTGTTTTTATCTTGCCACTGACTCATTAAAATAGTTCAATGTTTTTAAAGAATACATTTCCAAATAAATTTTTCAATCATATATATCTCAACCAAAATGCAAAAAAAGTCAGGATAATAAAACAACACTTGGTAGAATTAGTAAGTACTATATTCACTAAATGTATGTATACTGAAATTTTTTTGAAATTCATGTATTCCTATAATTATACAAAACATACACAAAATTATCTTGTTACTTATGAAAATGATGGAGAATATTATTTGTTAAGCAAAATTAAAATTTATATGCAATAAAATGTTTGCTACTGATACATACACACATACACACACAATAGTTATTATTATTTGGAATGTTTACATCTCCAGAAAAGAAAAATCCCACCAGTATACAACTATAAAACAAGTGTGACCCATCAATACATTACATATATATGCATATATAATACATTACATATAATATACATAGTATTTCATAGTATATATAATATATAGGTTATATATAATATTTCAATATGGACAACTTATTTTTAGTATCTTAGATTCTCATGTTTTGATAATACATATGATTATATAGCATATGTTTAATTAAAAATTCCTGCCTTTCATTCTGGTTTTAAAAGTCCTTAAATATATTCATGTTCTTTTAAAATGAAAACAATTGAGAGCAGTTTAGAGAAAGCTGAAGACAAAAGAGGCTAGACAGTACTTCTCCAAAAGTAAATAGATCTATCCACTATTCAAGAATGATTCAAACATTCATTATCAGTCAAATAACTGCCAAGCAACTGAAATCCCTCTCATTGCAAGGACCCTAAATGTAGCTTACTGCCTTCCTCTCCCATCTCCTGACTTCTCTGGGTCATTTCATTCACACCTCTCTTTCAAGCCGTCTGGGATCCTTGGTACAGCCGAGTTTTAATGCTGAACACCTGGCCTGACAGTATTTGCTGCTCTTTCACCTGCCAGCCCTTTGTTCCTCCCCAAGATTGCATGAGCGCTGCAAGTCCTGTCAGGCATGTATGCACAGCAGCTTTCCTGCGTTCAGTCTCTTCCTCTAGTCCTTAAGTCTGGTAAATCTTTTCATTATTTTGCCTTACCCGTATAGCTGTTCCATCTACTTTGTGATCTCTAGAAGCTAAAAATCCACATGAGGATTAAATCTAGATACATGTGATATCTCTAGAACACCAGAGTGGAAGAGAAGCGTAAGTGAAGAAAATCACATAAAAACTCCCTGCTCTTATATAGAATTGTTATAAATCACCTGGGTTTGCACTGAAATTTAAAAATTCAGAAGTTATGGGATTTGAAAATACGTGTAATCAGTACTTAGAGAAATATCAAATAGCTCCTCCACAAGGCAGATAAGCCCTACTTACTACCCAAGACTTGATTTTTCATTCTTTGTCTAGTACCTCCCAGGATTTGCATCCCACCTCTTGAGCTCCACCCACACACAAAGCTCCTTTTACACTTCCAAAAATAATTTCTGATCTGACATTCCCAGTGATATTGAGTCTATACCTCAACTTCCATCTGTTTCCCACACTCTATTTCTATAGACTATACAACTAAGAATATGGTACTTGGCTTAGCCGCCATTCTCCTTAATTATTCAGAAGTCTTTCCAAACTTTAGCCTTTTCCAAGTTTCTCCTTTCAGTCAATACAGACAACTTACCCAGTTTAACTCAGACACAATTATACTTCTCAGAGGCTTCTGTGAAAATGATATCATTCATTTCAGTGCTCAATAAAAAAATCTGATTTAAAATTTCAAAACTTGAACAAGTGAGAGCAAGAAGGGACAGGGGACTCATCTAATACAGGACAAACTCCAAGATATATAAAAATTCATGGCATTCTTCAAATGTGTAATGAGTAAAGACATAGACGAAATCCAGAAAAATCTTTGCCATTCTAAGCATAGCAGAAAAAAAAAAGAAAAATAATAACAACAAAAAACTCTATGAACTTTACTGATTAAAACACAAAGAAACAAATAAGCCAGAATGTCACATAATCTTATGGCAATCCTTTAGTCGAATTAGAATGTTTCCATGGAAAACTGTGGAGAAGCCAACTTTGGGAATGAGGTAGGCAGAGTAATTTTAAATTGTGTTGTTGCAATCATGAAGTTTAGGCTCCTGTTACAGAGGGGCTCAAAACTGATTAGGCAAGGCTTAGTTTTTGATGATTTATACTTGATAAACCAGTTTCAGAGATATTTTTTTTCCACAGAGTTTGTACAGAGGTCAGGAGAGCACTGACTCAGGTGACTGTGGAGAAATGTTAAACATTGGCTCTTTACTACAGACCTGCTCTCAGGTTCCTGCCTCTTGTCTCTCCTGTTCCATGTTTCACTGCCTGCCAGAAATATAACTGATTTTTATAATAGGGCAAAAAATCAGAATTAATCTACTAGTGATAGAGCTCTGAGAATTCAGATAATGTTTTTAAAAATCAAGAGAGAGACAGATAGACAAGGGATAGTCTAATCTAAGAAATCAGGAAGAGAGAGGAACATTTCCAAATATATGTAATCTCTGTATGTACAGTGGCCATTGTTGGCTAAAACAGGATGACTATTAGACGTAAAAGTGACTTATAATTCACTGGAAAATATACTAGGGATAGGGTGAAAAGGAAAATTTGCAGCCTCATGTTTGTCCATTATATAAAGTCAACTTAGTTAACTTGAGATTTTAAACGAAGGAAATAAATGAGCCCTCTGAAGAGAACTGAACTTTTGTTAAGACAAGACCATATGTGGAAAGTGGAAGTAGAATGATTCTTGGTTTAAGGGATAAAGATTGGGGGTGGGGAGCAAAGTAACACAGAATACCAAGGAGCTCTATAACTGTGGAGAAGTCCAGAGGATGGAATGGGGTAATTTAAATGAAGGACAAAGGAAACATAAATATAAGTGTACTATAGGTCACCCAGATGACACAGAAAACTTCACAGAGCAAAAATAGTGTTGAAACAAGATATATAAAGATGTTTCAGTGATGGGGAACCTCTGGGCAGAGACTTCAATGGCGTGTTTCAGGAGTCCTTTTGTCTCTGTTCTGACGGACATTTCTGTCAATTCTTTGGAGAGGCCATGGATGATAAATTGATATATTTTCAGTAAGAACAAAGTAGACAAGGGTCCCAATAACTGGTTTATCAACTCTCCACTTCTTCAACTGGTCCCTCATTTTTCTCTGACTACTGATTTTTATCTCCCTATATTTACTCTTCCTTTTCCTTCCCAAACATTCCTAACATTATTTTACAGCCATGATTATTTTTCCTCAACAATATTCATGTCTCAGACCTCTGAAAATTGACTACCACCCCTGTCATCCCACCAGAACTATCCCTGCTAATGTCCTTGTGATGCTGTCCTAGTTGTCAAAAACCTATGGACTTGTCTCAGACCTCATTTTATCAGTCTCTCTGGTACTTAATCCTTGTCACATTCTCAATTCCTTTTTGGTCTTCCTCCTCCAATCCCTTTAAAACACTGGAGTTCCTTGTAGTTTCATTGGCTTCTCACATTCTGCTGCCTCTTAGGGCAATCTCACCTATTTCATGATTTAAACAAATATCTGCAGCAGTCATCTAACTCTGAGTCCCAGACCAAGTATCTTCTCCTGAATGTTCTAAAGGAAACCAGAATTTAACAAAACTAATTCAACAAAAGTAATAATTTCCTTCTACTCCTAACCTAATCTTCTCCTCCAGAAGGCATGGGCTTAGAAAACAGAACCAGAAAACAGTCACCCACACTAGGTTATAGATTCCTTCCAAACCTCATGCCCTTGCCCAGTGATGTGTTGGGATTTAGCTGACTATAGGCTTCACCAGCTGTAGTGTGTGCAGCAACAAGGAAGGCAATTTGAACACAGGTTACCTGTATTCTTATAAAGGTACCACTAAAATATCACTCCAAAGAAACATAAAAGCCCACATTTCAAATTCTTAGCGTTCGTTTTCTTATTAAATTACTTCCCTGGGCTTCCCTGGTGGCGCAGTGGTTGAGAATCCGCCTGCCAATGCAGGGGACACGGGTTCGAGCCCTGGTCTGGGAAGATCCCACATGCCGCGGAGCAACTGGGCCCGTGAGCCACAACTACTGAGCCTTGCGCGTCTGGAGCTTGTGCTCCGCAGCAACAGAGGCCACGATGGTGAGAGGCCTGCGCACCGCGATGAAGAGTGGGCCCCGCTCGCCGCAACTAGAGAAAGCCCTCGCACAGAAACGAAGAGCCAACACAGCCATAAATAAATAAATAAATAAATAAATATTTTTAAAAAAATTACTTCCCTTATACTGCATTATTCTCACTTTCATTATATCATAAAATTCACAAATTTAACTTTCCTTGTTATATCATTCTTATCCCAAGGATGGAAAGTTGTGCTCTCTAAAGGACATTAGGAAATTGATTATTTCTATACAAAAAATTACGTTTAGTCTTTCAAGGAAAGCAATATATCTTAATTTAAAAATAGATGCTCTTAAAAATTATACATTTAATTCTACTTTTTGATATTTGGATGATACATTCATGTATTATTATTGGGGGGGACCATAAAGTGTTCATCTGCAACTAAACAAAACTTCTTTTTCCCTCTTCTACGCAACCTTTATAAAGTAGGGCAGAGAAGAAGCTGGCTTGCCAGATTCTAAACACATGAAAACCATTGCACCTAAATTTAGAATTTTTTAAAATCTTTTTTCATATTCCAATTTGGCTTTGAGAAAATTTGAATTCTTTAGCTGCACTTTAAAAGTTATTCTTTCTTTTTTTTCTCTTTCTAGGCTTGGGAGCATGGTAACACTGTTTGTTTATATAGCACTTTATGTCATTATATGTGTTAAGTCTGATCCTACAGAGGAAGTGGGCTGGTATAAAGTCAGCCAAGGTATGTGCATTGGATTTGATGCAAGGAGTAGAATGGCAGAATGAGAAGAAGAATTATTTTATCCCATTAATGTATAATGTAGAGGAAATAGTCCCTCCTGCATGTTCTCTTGGCCTCTGGGCTTGGAAGCATAGGTATGAGAAGACTGGGAATAACTTGTTGACCACAGATAAACAGTGATCCTTATTTCCAACATTCCAACCATAGTTTTTCCTACTCAAAAATATGCATGAGCTCAGTTACCTGGAAGGTCTTTCTCCTCTTGTACCATTTAGCTATTGCTGTGTAACAATTCTTCCTACTCTGCCCACATCCCCCCCACCATGCCCAACCAAAAAAAAAAAAACCCAAAACAAAACCTCTCAGCAGCTTAAAACAATAAGCCTATATTTCTCGTGAGTCTACAAGTCAGCTGGGTGGTTTTTCTGGTCTTAGCTAGGTCACTCATGCACCTGTGGTTAACTACAGGTCAAGTAAGTAGCTCTGGTGATCTAGGCTGGGCAAACTGATTACATGATCAATTGATCACGTGATCAATTTACTGTAAGCTAGTCTTGATCACTGACCTTCCAGAAGGCCAGCCCAAGCTTAACGCATAGGCAGAATTCCATGAGCAGACGGGAGGCGGAGGCTTAGAACAGGCACACCTTCACTTCTGTTTCATTCTTGGCCCAGGTTTAAGAGATGGAAGATAGACTCCACTTATTGATGGAGGAGCTGCAAAGCCACACTGCAAAGAGATTTATTTCAGGTAATATCATGGCATAACAGCATATCCCAAAGCATAGTGGCTTAAAACAACCAATTTATGTTTCTCACAGATTCTGTGGTCAGGAATTTAGACAGAATCAGTGGCTCATCTCTACTTCACTATGTCTGAGAAGACTTAAACCTGGGAGTGACTCGGTAGCTGGGCACCAGAATCATCAGAAGGCTCATTCACTCCACATCAAGCACCTGGGCTGAGGTGACTCAAAGACTAGGAGTGCTGAGAAGGGAATCCATGTGTAGCCTCCCCGTGTGGCTTGTTTCCTGCACAGTATGGCAGCCAAAAGGTAGTCAGACTCATTACATGGAAGTTCAGGGCTCCAGGCCAGGGCTCCACAGCAGAAGCTGCATTGCCTTTTATGACACAGCCTTAGAAGTCATACAGCAAACATTTCACCATACTTTATTAGTTCAGGTGATCATAAGCCTGCCCAGACCCAAGGGGAGAAGAATTAGCCTCCATCTCTTGACAGGAGAGTGCCAAGACCTCACTGTAGATGATTATGTGGGACAGGACATATTGTTGCAGTCATCTTAGGAAAATACAATCTGCTCTCATCTGCATTCTAGCCACATCAATTCACATTCCCCCTACATGCAAAATATGCTCATCTCTTTCCTCAAAACCTTCATTATGGCATCAGCTTGTAGTACAGTAGCTCATTATCTAAATTGTATTCCGTTGTGGATGAAGCCACTTGGGTATAATTCCTTGAACTCCCAGAGTACAAACCCTCTAGTTCTAATTCCGAGGATCTGTGATCTAAAGAGTCTCCTCGGCAGGCTACTCTGGAGCAATGCTCTTAGGATTCTTAGGAGCCCTAATTTTTAACAGAAAGTCATGCCCTGAAGTCCTTAGAAAGATTTTCATTTGTTTGAAAGGGTCTATGAAGTATGTCTGTTAATCTTTCTGAGGTTTTAACAAAGGGTTATATCATCAGACCCTTGGCTTTATCCAGACCCTAACAGTTGAAACAGCTATGAGCCTACCTCTACCTCTTGATGGAAGAGTGGCAAGATTGTATTATAGAAGAACATATGATAGAGGAGAAATTGTTGGAAAACACAACCTGCCACAATAGTGATACCAGGAGGCCATGAACTGGATATCAGTGAAATTAACTTACCACACCCCCTCCTATAAAGTTATTCATCCATCTTTGGATAAATATTTGTAGAGTGTCTTCTATGTTTCAAGTATAGTTATGGGCACTAGAAATAAAACAATAAATAAAACAGACAAATATTCTACCCTCATAGTCCTTTACATTCTCACTAGGGGGTCAGACAATAAATAATAAGCATAATACATAGTATATTAGATAGTGATACATACAACGAAGAAAATAACCAAGCACAGGAAGGGAGATGGAAAGTACGCGTGGTGGATTGCTAGTTTAGATAGTATTACTGGGGAAGAGCTCACTGAGACAATAATATTTGAGTAAAGACCCAAAGGAAGTGAGAGAGTGAGCCAGACAGAGAGAAGAGGACTCCAAGTAGAAGGTGTAGTAGGTGTGAAGTTCCTGAAGTAGTAGTGGGCCTGGCATGTGTTGAAGGAAAAGCAAGAGGAAGTGGTAGAAAGTGAGGTCACAGTGGGAACTCGGACCATATTATATAGGGACCTATTGGCCACTCTCAGTATTGGGCATTGACTGTGAGAGAGAGAGATAGGAAGCAATTAACGGATTTTTAGCTCATGAATGAAATGAACTGACAGCCCTTTTAGCAGAATCACTCTGGCTGCTCTGTTGAGAACAGACTGAAAGAGGCATGGACAGAGTAGGGAAACAGGTTCAGAAGCTATTGAATTAATACAGATAAATGGGCTAAGGTAGTAGCAGTGGTGAGAACTCTGATCCTGCATATATTTGGAGGGTAGGAACAATAGGACCTGATGAGGTGGTGCATGTGTACACTAAGAAAAAAGTCAAGGATGAAGCCAAAATCTTTGGTTTGAAACACTGGGTGGATTTACTGGGAAGATGAAGCTGGGAGTGTATAGAGAGAAGGAAAGCTAGGTGCCTGAATATTCTGCTGAGGCTTAAGGAGGAGCATCTGATTCATAAACTGATTCTTCTTTGCAAGACCAAGAGTACCTATGGGTTGTTTGTTTGTTTAGCGAACAAAGGCATAGATAAATGAGTTAGATCCTGTGAAAAAAAGAGAAAGCTTTCATCAGCCAGAACTAACTACCTCAAACAAGACTGCTCAGGAGTCATTCCAGCAGCTGCCATCTTTCCCACACTGCAAGATCCCTTTGTGAATGGCCTCCACATTGTTAAAATTTCCCCCTAGGTTCCCATCTTTTTTACCTTGAATATTTTCAGCTTTCAAACAGCTACAGCTCTTAAGATGTCAAAAATCTTTCTGGGTGAGCATAGCATTGTCATAAATGGGACACTTTGGGGTATAAATGATGAAAGGGATAACTCCTCTTTAATTGCATTGATTACTATCAGATGCCAGTCAGGCAGTACGTACCCTACCTGCTGACTAATACCAAAGCACACTCATCCCAGACAAAAGCAAATGTGAAACGCAAAAGGCTGACAGTTTCAGCTGTTAATAATAGTCATTAATTAAGCATTTTGCAGAAGAGCTTCTAACTGTTCATTGAAACTTCATTGTTATTATCAATACATTCATTGGGCACCTACCAAGTGCCAAGGGTCCAATAATGGTATAAAATACAGCCACTGCTGTTACGTGGTTTATGATCCATTAAAACACACATTTTCCAGTTTTCTACATTTGCTCAAGGTTCTGGTCTGTAGTGCTTTACTGCATTAAGAAGAGAGATAGGACACAAAAGGCAAGAAAAGACAAAAGGAAGAAACAGAGAGTTCACTATGTACATGAAGTATATGTTTACCTAAAGGTTTCTAAGTGATGTTTTGGTGAAAGTGATTTATCTGTGAGATCCAATTCTATTAATGAGAATTTTCTTCCCTCAAAATTTGCTTCTGCTTACGTCTTTATAAAGGGTTACTCTTGACATGCAGAAAAGACATTAATGCATTCTACCATTTTCTAATGGCAGAAACAGAAGCTTAGAGTGATATATCAATAGTAAGCAGTAGAAGGAAGAAGAATGAAAACACCATGAAGGTTAAGGACAATGATTGTAAATTCCCAGGTCTCTGGAAGGGGACTGGCACATAGCAGGTGCTCTAGTAAACATTTCCTAAAGAATGGATGGATGGATGGATGGATGGATGGATAGTGGGTGGATAAGTGGATGAATGGAGACGTGAAAAAATTGAATAAGGACATTCAAAATTGCAATTATGAAATACAGGCCAAAACTCTTCACTTGGAATGTGGAAGTGACAGAACTATGAATCTTGCTCTCCAGTTCACAATTTCCACATCCTGTAAGGAAGATGATTGGATATTTAAGGTGATTTCTACATCTAAAATAAGCTACTTTGATAATAATGATGATTTTTAATTTTTTGAGCTTTGTATCCATATATGGTTCATCTCTGAACCAGTAATTTGGGAATCTATTTTTAATAATAACAATATTAATGCTAACTTATATATGTATTAATTAGATTTCAAATTTAATAATCCTACAAAGTGAGATTCATTATGTGCCTCATTATACAGATGAGGAAACTGAGGTTTAGATAGGTCAATATTTTGCCCAAGGTCATAGAGGAGGGCAAGGTAGAGCTGGGGTTCTAAATCAGATCTGTCCAATTCTGATTCCCATGACCTTAACTGTTGTCTATTATTCTATACAGCTTGTTTTGTTTTTGTGTGTGCGGCTAAAGCAGCGGTCCCCAACCTTTTTGGCGCCAGGGACCGGTTTCGTGGAAGACAATTTTTCCATTGACGGGTGGCTGGGGGGAACGGTTCAGGCGGTAATGGGAGCGGTGGCGAGAGCTCACCTGCCGCTCACCTCCTGTGCGGCCAAGTTCCTAATACGGTTCCTAATAGGTCCGCGGGGGTTGGGGACCCGTGGTCTAAAGGGTCCATTACTTGAGAATAGGTGCGAATTTGTTACCTTACAGCGAGGCTGGTCATCAGTGTTGCTGGGCTGGACACAGGATGAGGACTGGGAAATTCCATCCAGCCTGAAACAAGACAAGGATAAATATCCCGTGTCAATGTGTTCAGGAGTCAACCACAAGGCAAGAGGACAGACAACGGGGCATAAGGAACGAAGAACACAGGACATTTGGGAGGGACTGAGGAGGAGAGTTTGAAATCCTGGACACGTGGGCAGAAATTAGGGACTGTATCAGAATAGAAAGGGTCAGAACAACAGCAAGTAGGGGCGCAGAGCACAAAATAGTGTCGGTAGCTGTGGCACTTAATCACCGAAGCACATCCATCTCTCGCGGAATTTTTTTACCATTGTGTACAGTGGGCACAAATTCTGGATTGCAGGACTAGGCACAGCATGAAGAAGTAGAATTGGCAGCTCTGGGCTAAGGAGACAGGGGATCAGTAGCAGCTGCCGGTGAGCAGCTCCTGACACCTTAGCATGCCGTCTTAGCTCTTGAGAGCTTTCGCTATCTGTTCAGTACCTTTTGCAAGGGGAAATTGGCTCGGCAGCCTATATCGTAGCCTCCCAGCTGGAAGAGTGCAATTATGGATTGTTGGAGTCCACCACGGCTGACAGGTTCTTTCTTTTATTCCTCCTGTCAGGAAAAAGTGACTCATAGCAACCATACATTGGTGTTATATATATGACTCTCTCCTCCCTGCTCCTCTGACCCCTCCCCCTGCCACACTTACTCACCACTGACGTAAATCTCCTTTTGTATTTCTACCTTGCAAGTTGCTGGTATTTGCAAGACACTGTGGTAGGTGGAGGATATGAAAAGATGAATGAGATATTATTCCTGCCTTTGAGGAGTTCACAGCCTATATAAAAGAGAAGTGTATAAACCAATAATCATAGCTAACAGGTATGCAGTACTGTAATAAGGTATGATTCCTTATAACAGGCAGATGCTATTATATTTATTATATGTATTAACTCATTTAATCCTCCAAACCACCCTGTGAGGTAGGAGCTGTCTTATCCTCACTTTATAGATGATGTACCTGGCACATGAAGGTGCTAAATCAATCACTCAAGGTTACTCAACTAAGAAGAGTCAGAACCAGGATTTAAAAACAAACAGTATGGCTACAAAGCCTGCTATTTAAAGATTATGACATACTGCGTCCTCACAAAGAAAAAGTGACTGAATATAATTATAAGGGTAAGCACTGAGGCATGTAGAAGAGGCAAGATGATCACATGAAAAGTACAGATTTGGGAGTGAGTAGGGTTCTGTCAACTGTCCTATGACTTCGGACACAGTCCTCAACTTCTCTGGGTCTCAAGTTATTCATGGAGAGAATTACACCTACGTCCAGGTGTTGTTGAAGAGAGAAGAAGACATCGAAAATACTACCACAGTGCCTGGCACATATTAAGTCCCTAATAAATGAAGCGTGCAATTGTGGTGCCTGTGGTTGCTATTTTATCAGCGTGATGACATAGGTAAGTGTTGCGTGGACAAAAAAAGAAATGACCGATTCTGACTGAGTAAAGAGGAAGGTGTAGAAAGGAAGGTACTGTAAGACTCCCCAAGGCCGGTGGCATTTGAACTGCATCTAGAAGGATCTGCAGAAATTTTCCAGGCAGATAAAGGGAAGAAAACCATTCTAATTAGAGGGAACAACATGTGCATACATGTCTGGGGAATGTCAAGTTTTTTGATGTGGATAATTTGTAGGGTGTGTGTGTGTGTGTTGGGAAAGAGTAGCAGAAGATGATACTATAACGATTCAAAGGAGGCAAATCATGAAGGGCCCTGCAAATCATTGAATTTAACCCTGAAGCCATAACATAATAAAGGTTTGGGAATTCCCTGGTGGTCCAGTGGTTAGAATTCGCGCTTTCACTGTCATGGCCAGGGATCAAAGAAAAAACCCAAAACTAAAGGTTTTATGGTAACTCAGCAATTTTCTGGATCCTTCTAAGCTAGTGTTTTAATAGAGTACTGTCCTTTCTTCCTTCTAAATAGTTTAAAACACATGAACACTGCTCCCGAACCCAGACATACAGTGTTCTACAACTGGCCCAACTTAGTTGCATTTTACCCTAGAGTTAACATGCTTTCCCCTTGTCTGTCTACAGCTCATGAGCACATCAACTAGGGTAAAGGGTGGTGGGGTGGGGGATGATGAAGAATAAATGTGGCAGAAATATTCCCTTTAACTACTTGTTGGAACTGTTGCCTTTACTGACCACCTACTTTTAACCCAAACATAAACTGTCAAAACCTCATTGCTCGCAAATTGGATAAGAACCCAGTTTTTGGTTGTTGTTAAAATTAACTCTTTCTGAGAAAGGTGAGTAACCTATATATAGAGGACTAGACTCTTGTTTGTACAACCACTTGACATCATTTGATATCTATGGTTCCAAGATTAAAACAAAACAAAACAAAGGCATACCAAAAAATAAATACTTCCCCAATAAGATATTAGTTTTTGAAACAGTTCCTGAGTAAAATAAGTATATGAGTTTTTTTGAATAATGAAAGGGAAAAACAAAATGCTATTGTTTCCTTTGGGCTTTAGCCAGAGGGATCATTTCAGTTGCAGTGACCTTGCAGCCATGCCTAAAAACCAAGGAGGAAAACTCCATCTGGTCTCCTTAAGAAGGTAGCATTGTCAAGACTGCTAATGGACAACTATTTGACTTTCAGCAGTTATTGCTCCTGTAACTGGTTCTTATTTTATCACCTTTCTTTACTCACATGGCCCTGGAATACACGGAATGATTACATAATAAATAGTTGCACAACTTACTACAACTGCTAATTTACCATTCTGTCAGAGATCTCATTGTAGTTGTTTTAATGAAATACCAGATAATCTTAATCTGGATTACACAAAGGAATGCCTAGCCCTTTGAGTGAATGGGATTTTACTGTACTATTCCTTAGTGAAGAAAGTTATCACATACTGTCTGTCACTTGTGCTTCCTTTTCTTGGGTTTGTAGACTACAAGATTAATCTTTTCTTAGAAGTTCATCAGACTAACTTCTTAATCATTTTTATTGCCCATCTCATTTCAGATGTGTTTAATCCCATTTTCTGCATTGATAAACACCAAATTGTTTTCATATTTAAATATTATTATCATCAGAACTTTATAGAGAAACAGTGTTTTCCTATCATTATAAAGTGAAAATTTAACGTAGCTAGTCCTCAAATACTGTATTAGTTTTAAACTCCATTACATTATAACCAAAGTCAAATATTCTGTAAACAAATGTTAAATTCTTTCTGAACATCATGGATGCCGTGCTTCCATAGAATGACTCTTTTTAAAAATGCTTATACCAATTGTATTCACCTGATTTTTTAAGTCAAAGGTCATTTTGCTCACAGACACTCTTTCGAAATCATTTATCCATTTTTTCATTATGCATGCTAATAGTACCCTTCAATTTAGTATCATCTGCAAATTTCATTAACATATTGTTTACTCCCATTTCCAGGTGATTAGTGTAGATATTAAACATGACTATAACTAACATCAATCCCTTCATGACTTGGTTAAATATTTCTTTGGTATAAAATAGCATTATTCATCATTACTCCTCATTTGTAGTTCTTCTACCCATTTTCTTTTCTGGTGGCATGAGAATGTTCAATGCAACTTAATTTTAACTTTTAAGAGAATATCTAAGATTACAAAAATCAAATGTGTTCTTCTTGTTGCATTTCTCACATTCATTAATGATAATCCTGTAAAAATTATAGACAACTTCATTGACCTGTAAAATTAATCTATAAATCCAAGTTATCTTTGAAACATGAGGCATTCATCCTGGAGGGGTTTAAAGGTCTACAAAATTTTTCTAGGGCTTTATAATATTGCTGGTCTTCTTAAAGTCAGTCTAAGATGCACCATTTGTATTTCATTTTCAAATATTAATTCCTAGGCAACTTAAGGCATACTTGTGTTTTTGGTGATATGAATACGAACATACCTCAGTAGAATTCAGTTGGCTTTCCACTCCATTCTAATTTTACTTGCCTTCTAATTTGAATGATTGTGAGAAATATCTCTTCTAGTTGAGGCAGATGGAAAGAGGGATGTGTATATTAGTTACTTTCAGTACATTTTTCCATAATAGAACAGATATTCATACATTAAATACTAGTATAGGCTTTTTTAAAAGTTGGCCTCCATTTTTATTGGTTATGCACTGAATGGTAATTGATGAGTGTTTTTAATTTCTATCTCTCCTGCAGTTCAGAGATTAAAATAAGCTAATCATAGGCCACATAAAAATGATAATTTAAATGGAAATGTCTCATACATGGCTTCCAAAAAGTTCCTAACACATAACTTGAATCACCTGATTATGAAGTAATTCCCATAACAATGAAATGTATTTTATCTAACCAAATACTCACATTTCCTCAGAAGTTTATTTCATTACACATGAAGAAGTTTGGCACTGCAATAGTTGTTTTCCTGTGTCCCACTCCCCCTCCCCAAGCAGAGTAGGCAAAATTAACCATGCTAATTTCAGTCTGTTTAGGGATGGGAAAGACTAAGGCCTTGTGGACCAATGAGAGAGTAGGAGAGACTTGCTAGGGGTTCTGGGAGAGGATTCCCTTCTCAGGAATTCAGTATCTTCTCTCTTCACTCCCTGACTTCTCCTCAACACCCCGTGAACTTCCCCCATCCCAAGGCATGTGGATAGGCACAAAACCCAGATTACCGCTGGCAGCAAACTTGCCACAATGGGAGAACCTGTGAATGGAATCTGAATGTGGGAAGCCAAGCAGACAGAAAGAAGCTGATCCACATGGCCCCACTGAACCACTGGAAAAACCTGGGATCTATTCCAAAGAACAGCAAAGCTAGCTCTGGGCTTGCTCACTTACAAACACACAAATGCCCTTTCTCTATATGTCTATCCCAAGAGGATTTCTGTTATACAGAGCCAAAAATTCCCAATTAGACATTAAGAATACTCTTTGTAAACTTAAATTAAGGAAGTATGAACATTTTGTATAGAATCTGGTAAGTATCTAGATCCTTGTTCAGCTTAGACATGAAAATTAGACTTTTCAATATTTTTTTTTGCCATCTCCATTTTTATTGTACTGTGTGACTTTCTGAAGACATATGTTTTGGGTTCAGGATTTTTAGCAATTTTTCTAGACACTCAGTTAAATATATTTATATTACATGACCACCCTGGCCAAAGAGCTACCTACCTAAGGTGGTCTCCCTTACAATGCTGGAGAAATATGTTTGAAAGAGACATATGGATTATTGAAAATTCCTAATGGTGTCTTCACCAGTAGACACATTTATGTGGTTGGGAAATAAAAAATCTTGAGGCAAAGATTGTTAACGTCCATTATTAAATTTTCACTTGTATTTTTTACTACAATTTACAGTCATCCACTTTGCTTTTGTGTTGTTGTTGATCACTGAGCATATTTTATTAATTATTATTTTACATTATCTCTGCTGGGTTTTCTTCTCCCTGCAAACAGGCTATAGTCTTCACTAGGTGTGTAAAAGCGCCGTTATCAAGCCTATTTATAATGACTGTCCTTTGACACACCTGGCCTTCATCCCTTCATGCTTTCAATAGACTCTACTGCCTTGAGCATGCATGCATCAGAATCACCTGGAGGGCTTGTTGGAACATCCCGCACAGTTTCTGACTGATAGGTTTGGAGCAAGCGGGGCTGAGAATTCACATTTCCTAACAGGTTCCCAGGTGATGCTGATACTGCTGATCTGGGACCTCACTTTGAGACTCAGGGATCTACCAGCATGCCTCATGCCTCGTGCTATTTGCCAGTTTTCACAGCTAGAGCCACTTAACTCACAAGTGTTGTTTCTGCCCCACGCAGGTAGGAAGGAATACAGGCCTTTCATTGGTTCAGTGAGAAGTAACTTTACGGCAGATTTGACGTGCGTAGCAGAGTTGAGCCTTTGCTGAGTTTTCCAGCTCCCGTACTTTATCCCTTACTGGATTCCTTGCTGGACATGCTATTTCCTCTGAGACTAGGACACTTTGGCTTCCCTTGCTCAGTTCCTTCTGGAAGCTGAAGATGAGCAGGTAAGTTCACTTCTCATTTCTGGGAATTGACCTGGTTGTCTTCTGGACGTTTGTGGCCCTATGCTCACCTTCAAGGCATTGGTTTGCCTACCGTGATTTCTTTCGTTGCTTGTTGTTAAGACTTTAAAGTTTGCCTTTTCTGTGCCAGTGAGTCTAGTGTCCTGGGTCTGGCATTACCGGGCCTGACTTCAAATACCCCAAGCTACCTTCTTCTCCGCTTTTCAAACAGATTATTTATTCAGTTGAATAACATTGTTGCTATTTCTATGACTGCCATCCATTCTTTCCCTCTCCTGATTTCTATATGTGTTTCCAGACCCATCAACCCCTGGCTGTATCTCCCTCACGCTCTGAGACTCAGTGCTGGCTTGCTCTTTTTCCTCTGTGAATGATTACTTTTCTGGTAAAATCATGTACCTTGGCTGGAAGGTTCTTTTGTGTGTGTGTGTGTGTGTGTGGTATGCGGGCCTCCCTCTGTTGTGGCCTCTCCCGTTGCGGAGCACAGGCTCCGGACGCGCAGGCCCAGCGGCCATGGCTCACGGGCCCAGCCGCTCCGCGGCATGTGGGATCTTCCCAGACCGGGGCGCGAACCCGGTTCCCCTGCATCGGCAGGCAGACGCGCAACCACTGCGCCACCAGGGAAGTCCCTGGAAGGTTCTAATGCCACCTAAATGCATGACTTAGATCCAAGTAAGTCAACTATATTTTTTTCCTTTTTAAATTTGTATCAAGGAGGTCTATGGGATTGCTATACAAAGCGTAGTCTGGGGATGAGTGGCTTTCAGCACGTTAGGGGAGCTTTTAGAAACACAGAGCCCCAAGCCCCATCTCAGATGTACTGAGTTAGAATCCACATTGTAACAAGAGCCCCAGGTGATTTTCATGCACATTGTAAAGAACTGATGTATGGTGTAGCACTTATAGGATGAACTGCTCCCACCTGAGACTAATTGTGACTCTCAACCTTACCAATCACTACTTTTCCCGACTTCCTTATCAACACCAATGTCATTTTACAAACCTGTGTTGGGTGAGTTTCCCGGTGACGATGTGAACTATGACTAACAACCCGTGATTCTGCAGGAACCCAGAGTCTCTCTGTGTACATTTACATTTGTTGTTTCTTGGTATAACTTTGCACAAGGCCTTTTCAACTATGTCAACATACCAGAGGAATATTTCTTCATGTTTTTGGCCATGATCTGATGTGGACTTGGATGACAGGCAGTCTGAGGGTCCAGGGTGGATGAGTACTACTCAATTTCAACAATACATTTTAGGTGCTTAATATAATGCTGGCCCCCAGTAGGTGACCATCCAAACATCTCTCATCAGCATTTATTATGGAGAAGGTGTTGAAAGTAGATGAGGCTGAGTGAACTAACTCCACCCCAGAGCTTCTATGGTGTGTGGGGTCAGCAGTACTGGTCTGGACAGTGACCAGTGAATGGCCTTGTTTCCAGAAACCCACTGCTGAAGAAGAGGACTCCAGCCAGTGACTGAGTCCACAAGACAGGTTCAACCATTGCAGGGAGGGGACTAATTAGGCATATACAGAGCGTCAGAGCCTCAGTCAAGACTGCCTACATTCAGGATAGGGCTATAGCCCCAAAAGGAGGAAACCAGCACATTAACCTGGAGACCCAGGTGGACAGACCCTTATTCATAAGCATTGCCATAGAAAGAACATGGGTCACACATGGGTTTGTGTAACCTTGAGTAACTTTATCCTCAGGTGGTCTTCCTAGGCAAATGAAAATGCATGTCCAGGGTCTAATAGAGGACTCAAATAGTAGATGTTTAATTAAATGGTAGTTACTATTATGTTTATTATAGAGGGCATCATATTCTTATGTGAGCCTGTGGACCTCAGGGCTGCTCCAGGTTCTCTGAATTCTGACCCAATTGGTTGGAGGGTTGGGTAGCCAGTGTAGTACCTTGCTCAGGATCTGAGCAGAAAGAAGCAGGCATGTTCAAAGTACAAGTGCCTAGCTAGTATTGGAGGACTATTTTTTTTTCCTTTCCTCTTTTGTTCTCTTGTGATTTGATTACTGTATTTAGTGTTGTGTTTGGATTCCTTTTCCTTTTTTGTGTGTATATCTATAATAGATTTTTGGTTTGTGATTACCGTTAGGTTTTGGTATAACGTACTCTCTCTATATATATGTATACACACACACATGATTGTTTTGAGTTGCTGATCTCTTAATTTCAAATGCATTTAAAATATCCTGCATTTGTACTCTCCTCCTCTCATGATTACTGGTTTTGATATCACATTGGTGTATGGATGACTTCCTAACTTTACTGAATGTTTGCTTTTACCTGTAAGCTTTCCCATTTTGTAATCTGTCTTGTGGTTTCTTCATTGTGTCTTTGGATGTAGAATATCTTTTTGGTAGGTTCGTCTTTTTTACTGATGGTTGTTCAGTTGTGATTTTGGTGTGCTCGTGAGAGGAGGTGAGCTCAGGTTCCTTCTACTTTGCTGTCTTGTACCTCCCCTCAAACTTTTCAATCAATATATATTTTGTACCACAAATGCCTAGTAAGGGGAGCTTTCGTAAGCAGCCCAAGGTCAGAGAGCTAGTAAGAGCAGAGTCAAGATTCGTGTCCAGGTGGACTGGCTCCAGAGCCTGTGCTTGGAACCAGTACACTGCACTGCCTCCCAGCCGGATGAGAGAGGACGCTTCAGGAATTTGGACAAATATGCTCAAGACGGAAGAGAGCCAAAAGCAGGTCGTGTCTGAAAAAATGAGAGTAAAGAGTTTCAGAAGAAATGGAGTCATCATCAATGTGAAACACAGCAGAAAAACCATATGTAAAAAGAAACAAAAATTAACCTTTAATATGAATTGAATTTTACTTATATGCTTTGAAAATCCAGGTACTCTAGTATTTGCTGAAGTAGCCGTCTTGGGTAGCGACTTAAATTATAAATGAGGGGGGAAGCAAAAGTATCACATACTTAATTTCTGAGGTAAATAAAATTGTTATTATTATTTTCCCTACATCATAACCCCAGTGTGGAATCTTCTTCATCCCCAAATCTTCTTTATGTGTTCTCCAAAATAATATGTTCTCTTGGAACCTTCATATATTTCTCAGTATCTATATATATGTCTGTGCTGTAACAATATACATGTTGGAAGGAATCTATCATTTTATCCTGAATTGGAATCCAAATTTCCCTCAACAAAATGTTCCAGCCAAACTTTTCTTTATACAAATGTGTTTGGCCTTATTAGGGAAGGTTCTTAGCTAACCATGTATTTGTTATTTTATATACAGTCAAAGAGTTGTGCTACGCAATCACATCGCTCTGACACCTAAGCAGTAAGCAGGTGGTGATGAGGTATTCAGGACAACCATATACCCAGAATTCTACAGAAAGGAAACCAAGAAGATTACTCTGAGATAGAAAATAAATAACGGAAATAACCAGTGTCTAAAGTAGTTTTGCCGACCTGGTTGGAATTCTGTTCTGCCGCTTGTGACCTTGGAAATTGCCTTAACCTACCTGGGATTCAGGTTTCTCTTCAATAAAATGAGGGAAATAATACTTTGCAATACTGTTGTTATATTCAGCCACACAATACAGATCCTGACACATTGTGTTTAGTAAATGGTAGTCATTATTATTGTACATGTTATTGCTCTTACCCTACCATAATTCTTAAGGTTAGGGAAAGTTTTCTCATGACATATAAAAACACTGTTTAAAGTAAGAAACCAAATAAAGTGGTTTCATCAATACTACTGCATTAAAATAAGAAAGAAAAAGAAGTGGGAAAGTGGCTACTTCTCTGAAGAGAAACTGAAAGGTATACATCCTCTCCCTATAAAGACATGACACACTGAAATATTGACAGGGATCAGGCAGACAATATAAATGATTAAAGCATTTAATCATGTGTATGTGATGTGTATCCAGGTTCTAGGCTGGTTTGCCTTCAGCTATCTATGCCTTCCTTTCCTTGCTCTGCTTTGTATCCTAGAAAGGTTCACCCCTGAAGGATGTGTCCTCCAGGCTCCCAGTCAGCTGGCTTCCTGAAGGATGAAGTTACAGTAGGAGACCAGAGGGCATGGTAAAGAGGGAAGCCAAGTTATTCCTGTCCTCCTCTTGCTCTACCTCTAAGAGCCTCTCCAGCAAAGGCTGTGTTTCCTGTGGATTCCAGTACCTGGAGTAGCCATAGCCCCTGGGCTCCTACAACACCATCTCCTTTTTCTCTTCAGCAAAGTGGTAGAAGCAGCGTCTTGCTGTGTCAGTCTCTGGTTTATTTCACAGTCCCTGTGGTTCTCTCTTCTCCTCCATCACCTGTGTCACTAGTTCCCTGTGTTATAGTTTTGGTTTCTGTATTCCTGGTTAGACTCTGACTGATGGATTCTGTAAGCTTAAATGCAAGAATAGCTGTCAAGAGTCCAGGAATGGGATGGTGGGAGCCTTCTGTTCACCTGTGGTCAATTGGCACGCTGTAGGAACTCAAACACAGCGTGGTCAAATTCTCCAAGCTTTCAAAAGAAGCTAAACATTCAGATTTTTATGTACAATCTGCTGTTTAGAAAACATTAACAGTTAATTCCGTGTTTGTAAGGACTGCAGACCAAATTAAACATCTCTGCAGACCCCATATAACGTGAAGGTTAGAAATGTATAACTTCCACTTACTACTTATGTAATAGTTTATTACTTTTTCTTAGTACAGCATCTTCTGCCAATCTTATGTACAGAGGACCCCATAACCATTCTAAGAAAAATAATTTCTCTACCGTATTTCTTAAGGTAATGCTAGGTACTCTAACAAATAAATCTCCAAATTTTAGTGTCTTAACACTATAGAAATTTCTTTCTCATTCACATAATACTTTGGCATAATTGTTCCCTTTTGGCCAGAGGCTTTTCCCTACACAGTGACCCAGGATTATGGCTCTACTATCTCCTGGGGCCTGGAATCCTCTGCATCCAACTGGCAGATGGGAAAGAGAGAGTGGAGGAGGCATACCCACTGTTTATCCATCTTGGCATACACCCCTTTGGAGAGAACTAGTCACACAGCCACACCTAAATGGATATCGCCTTGTCTGGGCAGCTGTTTCCCAGTCCCAGGACCACACTATAGGAAATGTGTGACTTCCAATGTGCAGTTAGCTGTCTCTGCCACATTCACACTGCCTATCGACAAGGCAGTGTATGAAACTGTCTGAATGGGAGCCTCACATAAGAGGAAATCCAAGCTGATAAGTATTTTGACTATCTAAACAGAAGGAATTAGGATAATCAAGGCGTCTTCAACAGAGAGCTCTAGTGAATAAAAATAAAGAGCTAGGAAAAGGACTAGACAGACATATAAATCTCATTATAGCACAGTTTAGTGAGTATTATCATTCCTATTAGACCCATGTGAAATCTGAGGCCTGTAAATATTTTAAATAACTTGTCCAAAGAATCACAACCAATAATTACGCTCATTCTGGAACATGCTATTTTGGAATTCCCTCAGACATTGCTTTTAGATGGGGTTTATTCTATTGCAATAAAGTAACTTTTATTGCCTTCCATTGAGACAAGCAAAACAGAATAGAAAAATATCTTGGGGAGAGGCAAGAGTGTATTTAGAATTTCTCATTGCATATTGTTGAGTCCTTGGGTTGAACTAACCCACAGAGAAATTAGGTTATTTACTTAATGGACTGGTCATAATTTTCTAGGGAAAATGTGGGGAGAGCCATGACTTAGTCACTTAGTGCTATTGAACATGCTGATTTGTGGTCTGGAATTAATCAACATTGAAAATGAAGTACCACCAAGCTGCTGAATTTATACATTGATTTTTTTCAAGAAACATTTTCAGGTGCCTAGGCTGTATTACTCACGGTGGTAGATGCCAAGAATACAAAAAAGAATACTAACTACTATTAACTGAATACCTACTTTATGCCAAGTGCTTTTATGTACATTACCAAATATCATCTTTACTATGATACTTCACGGTAAGTGATACTATCAACAAGTTTTGTTTTATTTCCACTCTTTAAACTTTACCACTTTTACATAGCTGGTTTGAAGAAGATCTAACTTAAAGTTATAGCAGTCTGACTCTACAGATTGTACTCTTTCTGTCATGATATCTACTCTCTTCCTGGCTTATGGATAAAGTGAAATGCTTATGATCAAATAGATGACATTTTATCAGGGAGGAGAAACAAGTAAACAGTTATAAAACAATAAAGGAAACGATATTGCTCTAGATATATTTTAATGCTTCACTCATTTTGTTTATTCTGTTTATACAATAGCTGATTCAATAGTTCCTAGTTTTGCACACAGGTTTTCTTTCTTGGGCATGCCCCAAGGCCACTTTTTACAATGTGCAAAAAGCATGTGTTCAGGAAACGTGTTTACCAAAGTAGTTTTGTACCATGGATAAAGGGAGGATGATGCGATCATCTCTGATACTTGCAGGTAACATAAATCTGAAGGAGATTTAAACACTTATAACTATCTTTAAATGTGCAGCAATAGTTAGCATATTAATTGTGACCATATATGTGAATTTATATCTGTGAACAAAGAACACAGACCAACCTGAAATCTGAACTTTACTTTGTAAGACTTAAAAATAATTATATATATATATTTTTTTAATTTAATTTAATTTAATTTTATTTATTTATTTTTTTAACATCTTTATTGGAGTATAACTGTTTTACAATAGTGTATTAGTTTCTCCTTTACAACAAAGTGAATCAGTTATACATATACATATGTTCCCATATCTCTTCCCTCTTGCGTCTCCCTCCCTCCCACCCTCCCTATCCCACCCCTCTCATGGTCACAAAGCACAGAGGTGATCTCCCTGTGTCATGCGGCAGCTTCCCACTAGCTATCTAATTTACATTTGGTAGTGCATATATGTCCCTGCCACTCTCTCACTTTGTCACAGCTTACCCTTCCC
>NC_041220.1:109897785-109900819 GCF_002837175.3 Physeter macrocephalus
CTCCATACTGTTCTCCATAGTGGCTGTATCAATTTACATTATTCCCACCAGCAGTGCAAGAGGGTTCCCTTTTCTCCACACCCTCTCTAGCATTTATTGTTTCTAGAGTTTTTGATGATGGCCAATCTGACCGGTGTGTGATGATATCTCATTGTCGTTTTGATTTGCATTTCTCTAATGATTAATGATGTTGAGCATTCTTTCATGTGTTTGTTGGCGATCTGTATATCTTCTTTGGAGAAATGTCTATTTAGTTCTTCTGCCCATTTTATTCACTTTTAAAAATGTTTGGTCTTTCTACTGAGAGGAATTGCAAAATAAATTCAATAACTAGCACCTTTATAGTTTTAACTATGTGTAAAGAACTTAAAAAGGTGCTTTTCAAGTGCTTTGCATATATTCCCTCATTTAATACAACATGCTTTTGAGGAAACTCATGATTATCCCTAATCTACAGAGGAAGAAACTGAGGAAGAAAGAGACTAAATAACTTGCCCGAGGTCACATAGATTCTAAGTTGCAGAGCTGTGATTCCAATTTAGGTCCTCTAGTGCTGTGCTTCTGCCCTTAACCCTGTCACCCCACTGCCTCTCCATTGGGCCAGAAGTGCATACTGTATGGAGAGCACTGTGAGGGCTATGCCACCTCTCCTGAGTGACCTGGAATCTAATTGAAGAGCCATAATATGCCACCATCTAAATTTATATCAGTGTTAAATTAATTTTAAGGAAGCATTGTATAACACACTGAATTATCATTGTTAATTGGATAAGTAACAAAGATCAGAGAAAGGCAAGGTAGACCAGTTGGTTTTTTTTTTTTGTTTTTTTTTTGGTGGTACGCGGGCCCCTCACCGCTGTGGCCTCTTCCCACTGCGGAGCACAGGCTCAGGACACACAGGCTCAGCGGCCATGGCTCATGGGCCCAACCGCTCCACGGCATGTGGGATCGTCCCGGACCGGGGCACGAACCCACGTCCCCTGCATCAGCAGGCGCACTCCCAACCGCTGCGCCACCAGGGAAGCCCAGACCAGTTGATTTTTATTGTTGGTATAAATCAAACATGGAATCTATTTTGATTCATATAAATTGCATGGCAGCCCAATAAAAATGCTATTAGCATTTACAGATAGAAAGTAAATAACATGTTCAGAATCCTGTAGCTAGGAGGTGAGTGAAGTAAGGCAGTTGTCCTCAAAGTGTGTTCCATGGACAAACAGCATCAGCATCACCTGGGAGTTTGTTAAAAATGCAAATTTCCAGGCCTAACCCAGACCTGTTGTGTCAGATCTCTGGGACTGGGGCTCAGAAATTTGTGTTTCAATCAGCTTTCTAGGTGATTCTTATGCACACTTAAGTCTGGGAAGCACTTGGCTAAGGTATGAGTTCTGTGATGATTGTGAGGTCTACTTGATGTGAAACCTCATATCTTTGCCACTGCAGTATGCTGTGACCTGGAATAGTTGAGAGAGTTTCATGAAAGAAAGATAAGAGCTGTTCTTTGAAGGATTTGTGAAATATGGGTCAGTGGAAAGGATAGAGGAGGCATTACAGGAGGGGTCAGTTACTGGACAGGTCACTCAGGATGGCTGCCATGTTCATCTTCTCCTAGATTTAACTGTTTCACCCAAAACTCTTTCAGATCACTTATTGGACTATGGGTAGGTTTTTAATACAGAGGTGGAATCTGCAATCTTGTCAGTAATCCATGGAGAGGCTTTGCATGAAATGCTCAGTCAGTAATTAATTAATGCTAGTAATTAAGCCAATTATTTGGATTTGGACTATGGACTATGGAGGGGGAACCACCAGTAGGTAGCAAGAATAGCTGAACAGACATATAGGGAAAGGCAGATACAACATAAGAAAAACAAAAAGATAACCTTTCCATAGATATTTTATACATTTTTTGCCAGTTCTTCTGTCTTTTTTAAAATAAATTTTATTGTTGTATACTTGATTTACAATGTTGTGTTAGTTTCAGGTGTACAGCAAAGTGATTCAGTTATACATATACCCACTCTTTTTTAGATTCTTTTCCCATACAGGTCACTACAGAGTATAGAGTTCCCTGTGCTATACTGTAGGTCCTTATTCGTTACTTATTTTATATATAGTAGTGTGCATGTGTCAATCCCAATCTCCAAATTTATCTCTCCCCACCATTTTACCCCCTGGTAACCATAAGTTTGTTTTCTACATCTGTGACTCTTTTACTCTTTTGTAAATAAGTTCATTTGTCCCATTTGTTTAGATTCCACATGTAAGCAATATCATATATTTGTCTTTCTCTGACTTCACTCAGTGTCACAATCTCTAGGTCCATCAATGTTGCTGCAAATGGCATTATTTTGTTCTTTTTTATGGCTGAGTAATATTCCTTTGTATATATGTACCACATCTTTATCCACTCCTCTGTCAATGGACATTTAGGTTGCTTCCATGTCTTGGCTATTGTAAATAGTGCTGCAATGAGTAATGGGGTGCATGTATCTTTTCAAATTATGCTTTTCTCCAGATATATGCCTAGGAGTGGGACTGCTGAATCATATAGTAGTTCTATATTTAGTTTTTTAAGAAACCTTCATACTGTTCTCCATAATGGTTTTACCAATTTATATTCCCACCAAAAGTGTAGGAGGGTTCCCTTTTCTCCATACCCTCTTGAGCACTTATTGTTTGTAGATTTTTTGATGATGGCCATTCTATTTGGTATGAGGTGATACATCATTGTAGTTTTGATTTGCATCTCTCTAATAATTAGTGAAGTTGAGCATTTTTTCATGTGCTTTTTGGCCATCTGTATGTCTTCTTTGGAGAAATGTCTATTTAGATCTTCTGCCCATTTTTTGGTTGTTTTTTTTTGTTTTTGATATTGAGCTGCATGAGCTGTTTGTATATTTTGGAGATTAATCCCTCTTTTGTTGCTTCATTTGTAAATATTTTCTCACATTCTGAGGGTTGTCTTTTTGTTTCTGGTTTCTGTTGCTGTGTAAAAGCTTTTAAGTTTAATTAGGTCCCATTTGTTTATTTT
>NC_041220.1:109906419-109926419 GCF_002837175.3 Physeter macrocephalus
TTTTTTTGTGGTACGCGGGCCTCTCACTGCCGTGGCCTCTCCCATTGCGGAGCACAGGCTCCGGACGCGCAGGCTCATTGGCCATGGCTCATGGGCCCAACCGCTCCACGGCATGTGGGATCGTCCCGGACCGGGGCACGAACCCACGTCCCCTGCATCAGCAGGCGCACTCCCAACCGCTGCGCCACCAGGGAAGCCCAGACCAGTTGATTTTTATTGTTGGTATAAATCAAACATGGAATCTATTTTGATTCATATAAATTGCATGGCAGCCCAATAAAAATGCTATTAGCATTTACAGATAGAAAGTAAATAACATGTTCAGAATCCTGTAGCTAGGAGGTGAGTGAAGTAAGGCAGTTGTCCTCAAAGTGTGTTCCATGGACAAACAGCATCAGCATCACCTGGGAGTTTGTTAAAAATGCAAATTTCCAGGCCTAACCCAGACCTGTTGTGTCAGATCTCTGGGACTGGGGCTCAGAAATTTGTGTTTCAATCAGCTTTCTAGGTGATTCTTATGCACACTTAAGTCTGGGAAGCACTTGGCTAAGGTATGAGTTCTGTGATGATTGTGAGGTCTACTTGATGTGAAACCTCATATCTTTGCCACTGCAGTATGCTGTGACCTGGAATAGTTGAGAGAGTTTCATGAAAGAAAGATAAGAGCTGTTCTTTGAAGGATTTGTGAAATATGGGTCAGTGGAAAGGATAGAGGAGGCATTACAGGAGGGGTCAGTTACTGGACAGGTCACTCAGGATGGCTGCCATGTTCATCTTCTCCTAGATTTAACTGTTTCACCCAAAACTCTTTCAGATCACTTATTGGACTATGGGTAGGTTTTTAATACAGAGGTGGAATCTGCAATCTTGTCAGTAATCCATGGAGAGGCTTTGCATGAAATGCTCAGTCAGTAATTAATTAATGCTAGTAATTAAGCCAATTATTTGGATTTGGACTATGGACTATGGAGGGGGAACCACCAGTAGGTAGCAAGAATAGCTGAACAGACATATAGGGAAAGGCAGATACAACATAAGAAAAACAAAAAGATAACCTTTCCATAGATATTTTATACATTTTTTGCCAGTTCTTCTGTCTTTTTTAAAAAAAATTTTATTGTTGTATACTTGATTTACAATGTTGTGTTAGTTTCAGGTGTACAGCAAAGTGATTCAGTTATACATATACCCACTCTTTTTTAGATTCTTTTCCCATACAGGTCACTACAGAGTATAGAGTTCCCTGTGCTATACTGTAGGTCCTTATTCGTTACTTATTTTATATATAGTAGTGTGCATGTGTCAATCCCAATCTCCAAATTTATCTCTCCCCACCATTTTACCCCCTGGTAACCATAAGTTTGTTTTCTACATCTGTGACTCTTTTACTCTTTTGTAAATAAGTTCATTTGTCCCATTTGTTTAGATTCCACATGTAAGCAATATCATATATTTGTCTTTCTCTGACTTCACTCAGTGTCACAATCTCTAGGTCCATCAATGTTGCTGCAAATGGCATTATTTTGTTCTTTTTTATGGCTGAGTAATATTCCTTTGTATATATGTACCACATCTTTATCCACTCCTCTGTCAATGGACATTTAGGTTGCTTCCATGTCTTGGCTATTGTAAATAGTGCTGCAATGAGTAATGGGGTGCATGTATCTTTTCAAATTATGCTTTTCTCCAGATATATGCCTAGGAGTGGGACTGCTGAATCATATAGTAGTTCTATATTTAGTTTTTTAAGAAACCTTCATACTGTTCTCCATAATGGTTTTACCAATTTATATTCCCACCAAAAGTGTAGGAGGGTTCCCTTTTCTCCATACCCTCTTGAGCACTTATTGTTTGTAGATTTTTTGATGATGGCCATTCTATTTGGTATGAGGTGATACATCATTGTAGTTTTGATTTGCATCTCTCTAATAATTAGTGAAGTTGAGCATTTTTTCATGTGCTTTTTGGCCATCTGTATGTCTTCTTTGGAGAAATGTCTATTTAGATCTTCTGCCCATTTTTTGGTTGTTTTTTTTTGTTTTTGATATTGAGCTGCATGAGCTGTTTGTATATTTTGGAGATTAATCCCTCTTTTGTTGCTTCATTTGTAAATATTTTCTCACATTCTGAGGGTTGTCTTTTTGTTTCTGGTTTCTGTTGCTGTGTAAAAGCTTTTAAGTTTAATTAGGTCCCATTTGTTTATTTTATTTTTTATTTTTATTACTCTGGGAGGTGGATCAAAAAAGATCTTGCTTCGATTTATGTCAGAGTGTCCTGCTTATGTTTTCCTCCAGGAGTTTTATAGTATCCAGCCTTACATTTAAGTTTTTAACCCATTTTGAGTTTCTTTTTTGTATGGTGTTAGAGAGTGTTCTAATTTCATTCATTTACATGTAGCTGTCCAGTTTTCCCAGCACCGCTTATTGAAGAACTGTCTTTTCTCCATTGTATAGTCTTTCCTCCTTTGTCATAGATTAGTTGACCTTAGGTGTGTGGATTTATCTCTGGACTTTCTATGCTGCTCCATTGATTTTATATTGGGTTGGCCAAAAAGGTTGTTTGGGTTTTTCTGTAAGATGGTTTGGAAAAACAGGAATGAACTTTTTGGCCAATCCAATATTTCTGTGTTTGTGCCAGTACCATACTGTTTTGATAACTGTAGCTTTGTAGTGTAGTCTGAAGTCAGGAGACCTGATTGCTCCAGCTTCATTTTTCTCTCTCAAGATTGCTTTGGCTATTCGGGGTCTTTTGTGTCTTCATACAAATTTTAAGATTTTTTGTTCTAGTTCTGTGGAAAATGCCATTGGTAATTTGATAGGGATTGCATTGAATCTATAGATTGCTTAGGGTAGTATAGTCATTTTGACAATATTGATTCTTCCAATCCAAGAACTTGGTGTATCTCTCCATCTGTTTGTGTCATTTTTGATTTCTTTCATCAGTATCTTATAGTTTTCTGAGTACAGCTCTTCTGCCTCCTTGGGAAGGTTTATTCCTAGGTATTTTATTCTTTTTGATGTAATGGCAAATGGGATTGTTTCCTTGATTTCTCTTTCTGATCTTTCATTGTTAGTGTACAGGACTGCAGGAGATTTCTGTGTATTAATTTTCTATCCTGCAACTTTACCAAATTCATTGATGAGCTCTAGTAGTTTTCTGGTAGCATCTTTAGGATTTTCTATGTATAGTGTCATGTCATCTGAAAACAGTGATAATTTTACTTCTTCTTTTCCAATTTGTATTCCTTTTATTTCTTTTTCTTCTGATTGTTGTAGCTAGAACTTCCAAACTATGTTGAATAAAAGTGGTGAGAGAGGACATCCTTGTCTTTTTCCTGATTTTAGAGGAAACACTTTCATTTTTTCACCATTGAGAATGATGTTAGCTTGGGTTTGTCATATATGGCCTTTATTATGTTGAGGTCGATTCCCTTTACACCCACTTTCTGGGGACTTTTTATCATAAATGAATGTTGAATATTGTCAAAAAGCTTTTTCTGCATCTATTGAGATGATCACATAGTTTTTATTCTTCAGTTTTTTAATGTGGTGTATCACATTGATTGATTTGCATATACTGAAAAATCCTTGCACCCCTGGGATAAATCCCACTTGATCATGGTGTATAATACTTTTAATGTGTTGTTTGATTCGGTTTGCTAGTATTTTGTTGAGGATTTTTGCATCTGTGTCATCAGTGATATTGGCCTGTAATTTTCTTTTTTTGTGGTATCTTTGTCTGGTTTTAGTATCAGCATGATGGTGGCCTTGTAGATGAGCTTGGGAGCATTCCTCTGCAATTTTTTGGAAGAGTTTCGGAAGGAAATGTTAGAATTAGAAGTATATCAAACATTAGAATTCTCTAAATGTTTGATAGAATTCGCCTGTGAAGCCATCTGGTCCTGGACTTTTGTTTGTTGGAAGATTTTTAATCACAGTTTCAATTTCAGTACTTGTGATTGGGCTGTTCATATTTTCTATTTCTTTCTTGTTTAGTCTTGGAAGTTTGTACCTTTCTAAGAATTTGTCCATTTCTTCTAGGTTGTCCATTTTATTGGCATATGGTTGCTTGTAGTAGTCTCTTATGATCCTTTGTATTTCTGTGGTGTCTGTTGTAAATTCTCCTTTTTCATCCCTAATTTTATTGATTTGAGCCCTCTCCCTTTTTTTTCCTGATGAGTCTAGCTAAAGGTTTATCAATTTTGTTTACCTGTTCATAGAACCAGCTTTTAGTTTCATTGATCTTTTCTATTGTTTTTTTTGTCGCTATTTCATTTATTTCTGCTTTGATGTTTATGATTTCTTCTAACTTTGGGTTTTGCTTGGTCTTCTTTCTCTAGTTGCTTTAGTTGTAAGGTTAGGTTGTTTATTTCAGGTTTTTCTTATTTCTTGAGGTAAGATTCTATTGCTATAAACTTCCCTCTTAGAACTGCTTTTCCTGCGTCCCATAGGTTTTGGATCGTCATGTTTTTGTTGTCATTTGTCTATAGGTATTTTTTGATATCCTCTTTGATTTCTTCAGTGATCCATTCATTGTTTAGTAACATACTGTTTAGCCTCCATGTGTTTGTGTTTTTTACCACTTTTTTCCTGTAATTGATTTCTAATCTCATAGCACTGTGGTTGGAAAAGATGCTTGATATGATTTTGATTTTCTTAAATTTACCAAGGCTTGATTTGTGGCCCAAGATATGATCTATCTTGGAGAATGTTCCATGTGCACTTGAGAAGAAAGGATATTCTGCTGCTTTCAAATGGAATGCCCTATAAATATGAGTTAAGTCCACCTGGTCTCATGTGTCATTTAAGGCTTGTGTTTCCTTGTTGATTTTCTCTCTGGATTATCTGTTCATTGGTTCAAGTGGGGTTCAGTCTCTCACTATACTGTGCTACTGTCTGTTTCTTATTTTATGGCTGTTAATATTTGCCTTATGGATTGAGGTGCTCCTATGTTTGGTACATAAATATTTACAATTGTCATATCTTCTTGGATTGATCCCTTGATCATTATGTAGTGTCCTTCCTTGTTTCTTATACCAGTCTTTTTTAAAGTCTATTTTGTCTGATATGAGTATTGCTACTCCAGCTCTCTTTTGATTTCCATTTGCATGGAATATCTTTTTCCATCCTCTCACTTTCAGTCTGTGTGTGTCCCTACGTCTGAAGTGAGTCTCTTGCAGACAGAATATATATGGGTCTTGTTTTTGTATCCATTCAGCCAGTCTATGTCTTTTGGTTGGAGGATTTAATCCATTTACATTTAGGGTAATTATTGATATGTATGTTCCCATTGCCATTTTCTTAGTTGTTTTTGATTTGTTGTTCGTCTTCTTTCTTCCCTTCTTCATTTGTTCTCTTCTCTTGTGATTTGATGACTATATTTAGTGTTGTGTTTGGGTTGCTTTTTCTTTTTCGTGTGCGTATCTATTGTAGTTTTTTGGTTTGCAGTTCCCATGAGGTTTTTATATAGCAGTCTATATATGTATAAGGTTGTTTGAAATTGCTGGTCTCTTAATTTCAAATGCAGTTTCCCATTTCCTGCATTTATAATCTCCTCTTCTCATAGTTGCAGGTTTTGATATCATATTTATGTGTGGATGATTTCCTCCTTTTACCATATATTTACCTTTACTGGTGAGCTTCCCCATTTGTGATTGTCTTGTTTCTAGTTTTGGCCTCTTTTTGTTTTTCTTGCCTAGAGAAGTTTCTTTACCATTTGTTGTAAGGCTGGTTTGGTGGTTCTGAATTCTCTGAGGGTTTATTGCTACTCCAGCTCTCTTTTGATTTCCATTTGCATGGAATATCTTTTTCCATCCTCTCACTTTCAGTCTGTGTGTGTCCCTACGTCTGAAGTGAGTCTCTTGCAGACAGAATATATATGGGTCTTGTTTTTGTATCCATTCAGCCAGTCTATGTCTTTTGGTTGGAGGATTTAATCCATTTACATTTAGGGTAATTATTGATATGTATGTTCCCATTGCCATTTTCTTAGTTGTTTTTGATTTGTTGTTCGTCTTCTTTCTTCCCTTCTTCATTTGTTCTCTTCTCTTGTGATTTGATGACTATATTTAGTGTTGTGTTTGGGTTGCTTTTTCTTTTTCGTGTGCGTATCTATTGTAGTTTTTTGGTTTGCAGTTCCCATGAGGTTTTTATATAGCAGTCTATATATGTATAAGGTTGTTTGAAATTGCTGGTCTCTTAATTTCAAATGCAGTTTCCCATTTCCTGCATTTATAATCTCCTCTTCTCATAGTTGCAGGTTTTGATATCATATTTATGTGTGGATGATTTCCTCCTTTTACCATATATTTACCTTTACTGGTGAGCTTCCCCATTTGTGATTGTCTTGTTTCTAGTTTTGGCCTCTTTTTGTTTTTCTTGCCTAGAGAAGTTTCTTTACCATTTGTTGTAAGGCTGGTTTGGTGGTTCTGAATTCTCTGAGGGTTTTTTTTTTTTTTGTCTGTAAATCTTTTGATTTCTCCATTGAATATGAATGAGAGCCTTACTGGGTAGACTACTCTTTGTTGTAGGTTTTTCCCTTACATCACTTTAAATGTATCATGCCACTCCCTTCTGGCCTGCAGAATTTTTGCTGAAAAACCAGCTGATAACCTTATGAGGATTCCCTTGTATGTTATTTGTTGCTTTCCCTCGTTACTTTTAATATTTTTTCTCTGTATTTAATTTTTGTTACTTTGATTACTGTGTGTCTTGGCATGTTCCTTCTTGTGCTTATCCTGTATGGGACTCTCTGCACTTCCTGAACATGAGTGACTGTTTCCCTTCCCATGTTAGGGAGGTTTTCAGCTATATTGCTTCAAGTATTTTCTCAGACACTTTCCCTCTCTCTTCTTCTTCTGGGAGCCTATTATGCAAATGTTGGTGCGTTTAATGTTGTCCCAGAGGTCTCTGATACTGTCTTCATTTCTTTTCATTCTGTTTTCTTTATTCTGTTCTGTGGCAGTGATTTTCACCACTCTGTCTTCCAGCTCACTTACTCGTTCTTCTGCCTCCGTTGTTTTGCTATTGATTCCGTCTAGTGTATTTTTCAATTCAGTTATTGTGTTGTTCATCTCTGTTTCTTCTTTAAATCTTCTACTCTCTGTTAAACATTTCTTGTATTTTCTCGGTCTGTGCCTCCATTTCTTTTCCGAGATTTTGGATCATCTTTACTATCATTACTCTGAATTCTTTCTCAGGTAAATTGCTTATCTCCTCTTCATTTGGTTATTCTTGTGGGTGTTTATTTTGTTCCTTCATCTGCACCATATTTTTCTGTTGTCTCATTTCATCTAACTTTCTGTATTTGTGGTCTCCTTTCTGCAGAATGCAGGATCATAGTACCTCTTGCATCTGGTGTCTGCCCCCTGGTGGGTGAGGTTGGTCCAGGTGCTTGTGCAGGCTTCCAGGCGGGAGGGACTGGAGCCTGCAATCTGGTGGGTTGAGTTGGATTTTGTCCCTCTGGTGGACAGGGCTGTGTCAAGTGGTGTATTTTGAGGTGGCTGTGAGCTCACTTTAGGCAACCTGTCTGCTGACAGGGTGGGGCTGTGTTCCTATCTTGTTGGTTGTTTGACCCAAGGCCTTCCAGCACTAGATCCTGCAGGCTGTTGGGTGCAGCCAGCTCTTAGTGCCAAAATGGGGACCTCTGGGAGAGTTCATGCCAATCAGTATTCCCTGGGGCCTCTGCCACCAGTGTCCTTGTCCCTACAGTGAGCTGCAGCTAACCCTCATCTCCCCAGGAGACACTCCAAGAACCCTGGGTAGGTCTAGCCCAGGTTCCTATGGAACCTGGAGAAGTACCTCCTATGGAGGTACTGTTTTGTGCTGGGTTCCAGTGCATGTGAGACCTTGTATGCTCCCTCCAAAGGTGGAGTCTCTGTTTCTCCCAGCCCTGTGGAGCTCCTGCACTCAAGCCCCACTGGCCTTCAAGGCTAAATGCTCTGAAGGTTCTTCCTCCCCATGCCACACCCTCAGACTGTCTTGGAGTACTATTTTTATTTGTGAACATCCCTGTGTAGCCTGAGTGGGTTTAATATTTTTTGGCGCAAGGGCTGTTTTTAGTATAGATGTCTGCACACCTCTTTCCTCTGTGTATGCTGGCCATTATCCCCTTGATAGGAGTTGTAACTGATGTTGTGGTGAGCAGAGCCTGCACTGGATATTGAACAGAGCCTCCCCTTTGCTCTGTGGTTGTCACTACCCTGTTGGGTGGGGTCTGCTCCCTAGTTGTTAGAGTAGCAGTCTCCTGATCTGTTTCTTAGCTGTGTTTTTGATCTGTGGTTCAAAGCAGGTGGGATTGGAGCACTCCTACTGGGAGAGAAGCCACTGAATATTCCTCCTCTGGAGCTGTTCTCTGGTGAGTGTGCTCTGTTGTGTCACATTTCATCTGTTGTATGAGCTCTCAGACTACAGTGATGGCACTGCTCTCAGTCCAACCTTAACCATGGGTATGCCAGCAATTGGTCCTGGTATCTCTCAGGCATTGGTTTCACCAGTGGTAGATCCACTGAAGTCAGGTCCCAGGATCGCAGTAATCGTGGATCTGGACCAGCTTTGGGCACTAGGGAGACAGCTCAGACTCTACCCTGGCCCAACCACCACATGTATGTGCCCACAAATTCCATAGCTGCTAAAGCTAGAGCCAACTCTGCTGTGGGAGCACTCATCCATTCAGATGTCCTGCAGGCTCTGAGTTTACAAAACCAGTTCAGGGGGTATAAATCCACAGTTCGTGCAGCTACGAGGAGAGATTTCAGCTCTTCTTTCTTAGTCACATGGCCTCCTGGGGCTCAGCTGTGGTTTCAGCCCCACCTCTGCCTCTGGGCCATCCACAGGTGTCTGCTCCTGAGGCTGCCCTGGAGCACATGAGCCCACCTGAGCAGGAGGGGGTATAGGAGATGGTGGCCGGGGGTGCTGCTTCAGCAGGAACCCTTCCTAGTTTCTGTGGAGGCAAGGCCGTCACATGGGAAGAGAGGCTGCAATGGTGGCCCTGTCCTTTGCACGTCACTCAACAATGGTGCTTCACTTTTATGGCAGTCTGGGCTTCCTCCATGAGCATTCCTGGTTGTGGGGCTCCTCACTCCTGTCCTCTCAGGCTGTCTCCTCGCAGCTAACAGCAGTCTTCTCCTCAAGTCTGCTCTCCAAAACCCATATTCCAGCACCCAGCCCCTATCTGCACTGGTGGACACATGTCTCAGGCTGAGGCACGCAGGGGTCATGGCACAGACCATCTGTGTAGGTCTCACTCTGTCCTGCCTGCCACAGACTGGTTGCTGCGCTCTTCTCCTGGCCCTCAAAGCTCTCCTTCTGTCCCAGCTGCTCTCCCCACCCATGAGGAGATTTCCCTGGGTGCGGTAACCTCTCCTCTCCTTCAGCTTCCCCGACCTCAGGGATGCAGGTCCTATCCTGCTTCCTCTCCTTTTCCTTTTCCCTTCTTCTTTCTTTTGTCCTATCCTGTTACACAGGGATCTTTCTTTTCCTTTCAGGTGTCTGAGGTACTCTGCTAGTGTTCAGCAGGTGCTCTGTGAGACTTGTTCCATTTGTAGATGTATTCCTGATGCATTTGTGGGGAGAGGGGAACTCCACATCCTCCTACTCCTCCACCATTTTGACTCCCCCTTGCCAGTTCTTATTTCTGAGTATTGTTAAACTCCTTTTTTAGGAACTCTGAGTAAATATAATCTAAGACTAACCATAATCCTTTACGTAACATAAGAAAAAGGCAAGGAAACTTGAAGGAACAAGGCATTTGGATGGTCAGCTGTGGGGCCCAATTTGAATGGGCAGAGAAGTCCTTTTGGCAGGAATAACAGGATACAGAGCTGGTGAGAAGGAAGTTCATATGAGTGAAAAACTGTTCTTAGGCTGCAAAGTCACTTTTGTACATCCTCTCCCTAAATTCTACTTCTTATAATTTTCATCTCCTACCATGCACCAGCAGCACCAAGTGATGAACATTAAAACCTTATGGTACCAATTTCTTTCTAGCAGATGACTTATCCCTAGTAGCAAAGGCACTTTCTCCTCTGCAGGGGTCAACTTGTCATAAGACATTCAAACACTTCTCTTGCTCTTCAGATGCCAGGAAGTTGGCTCCTTTGACCACACAGAGTAGCCCTACTCTAGACTTCAGGCCACTTTGTAAAACCTGTCTCAGCTCCTTTCTTTGCCACATTCCTATTGTACCTGCTCCCCTCACCAGCACAATGCACAGAGATATGGACCATTCATGCTGAGGTACCTAAACATGGTAATAATGACGCTCATGGTAAATATCAGCTTTCTAAAAGGTTGTTTAGAGGATATAATGAGTTTATGTACTTGAATACAATTTGTAAATTGTTAAGTAGGCCTAGGTTTTAATGATATTTTTATTCATGGCTCCATTAGCTTTTAAAATGTTAAGTTGTACTGGATTTGCATAGCTAGTAAGAGTTTGGACTTTACTTTCTAGTATCCTTAGAGATTTAATTAAAGTAAGGTAGTGATCAGTTTAAAGCTGAGTTTTAGCAGTAATTTAATCATGATGTAGGGACTGAAGAGAGGAAATACCAGGATTGGGGGGTTAATGTAGGAGCCTATTATCCTGTACCCAGGTATTTGGCCCAAAGGTTGAATAGTGGTCATGGAAATGGAAAGGAAGGGATAGTTTGCTGAGGCATATAGACTGCAAAAATCATTAGTTCTTGATGACTGACTGACTGGCAATGAAGAAAGAGTCTGAGGTGACTATGTGGTTTGGATTCTGCATCCTTGGGAAAACTGAATTACTCTAAATTTTACCCTCATGTCTAAGCTAACTTGTAGGTTTGCTTTGTCAAAGGGTATCCTTCTATACAATCTTTATAACATTCTTTTATTATTTTCTATGTGTCCTTTTGGATCTTGAGGCACTTTTATTACTGCATAGGCCTTGTTTTCAACAATCTGGATCCAAATTGCTTTTTAAGGATGAGACCTGATATGGTGCTGAGATATGGGGACTTATTTTGTCCTTGAGGTTTGGTTGAAAGTGACCCCTTTAGTCAGACTCTCCATGAAGGAACTGGGAAAGAGAATAAAACCAGCTCATTTCATTCTCCATCTGTTGTCAGAGCTGCTGGGGTGTTTGCTCCAAACCCTCCAACCCCCACTGTTAGCTGGAGTTAACATAACTCTTTAAGTTAAAGGGTCCAGAGAAAAGAAAGGAAGCTACAAACAAAAAAAAATCAGATGGAACCAGCTGGGACCAATAGGCGATACATCTGACCTGGCGAGACCCTGAGTCTCATTATACGCTGATTTTACTACATTAGCATATTAAATGATACACCTACTGGTGGCCATGACTGAACATTAAGAACAAAAAAAGGATAAAAAAGGGGGTGGCACTGCACTCCCCTGAAAAAGCCTTGCTTCCTCCCCAGTAGACTGATGCATATACCTCCCCATCATTAGCCTCGCTCCTCCTTCTTTTGTCTTTACTCTTTAAAATTAAATCACTATTACCAGGTGCACGAGAAGTTGATCTGTGAACTTAGTTCTCACTTCTTCATTCTTTGGCCACTGAATAAAGCTTGTGCTGTGTCATTCTCAGCTTCCATTTCATTATTCACCTACTCAAACCCAAAAGGAGAAAACCCTCCCCACACTGAGGCAGAGTCTCTCTGCCGGGCTAGGGCCTGAGCAGGGTCCATATGACTTAATTAGGTAACACATCCTCTGCTTTTCAGTTTTTCAGTTCTACTATTCCCTCTGTCTCAGCCTGTTAAAATTAGTGTTTCATGGGCAGCTATAGAGCTAGAACTGTAGTCCAGGCCTCTGAAGTAAACTTAACCAAAGATTTCAGTGGGAAGAACAGAATTATTCATGTCTTGTAGCCACTGTGTGTGTGTGTGTGTGTGTGTATAAGAGAGAGAGGGAGGGGGAGGGGGAAAGGAAGAGAGGGACCACAGTTTATTCAACATAAATATTTGAGCTCTTTTTTTCTCAAATGGAAGCATACAGAATTTCTATAATTCTGAATGACAGCAGTCATCAGTTGATATTAAAATACGCTATATTTTCTATAAATGTTTTCTCTCAAGTTATGGGTTTAATTTCATCCTGCTTTACTTTTTCTTTAGGAAAAGATGGTGTTAAAATGCCATCAACTAAAATAAGGTTTTTTTTTTTGTTGTTTTTGTTAGTTTCTGCTTTATAACAAAGTGAATCAGTTATACATATACATATGTTCCCATATCCCTTCCCTCTTGCGTCTCCCTCCCTCCCACCCTTCTAGATGATCACAAAGCACCGAGGTGATCTCCCTGTGCTATGTGGCTGCTTCCCACTAGCTATCTATTTTATGTTTGGTAGTGTATATATGTCCATGCCACTGTCTCACTTTGTCACAGCTTACCCTTCCCCCTCCCCATATCTTCAAGTCCATTCTCTAGTAGGTCTGTGTCTTTATTCCCGTCTTACCCCTAGGTTCTTCATGACCTTTTTTTTTTTCCCTTAGATTCCATATATATATGTTAGCATACAGTATTTGTTTTTCCTCTTCCTGACTTACTTCACTTTGTATGACAGACTCTAGGTCCATCCACCTCACGCTGAGGTCTCCACATCAACAAATTTACATTTTATAAGAACACCCTAAGGGGATATCAGCTTCTTCCCTTAAAAAGTTAGATGGATCCATTTCAGTTGTGCACATCCATCTTCATGCTCTAAAGTGGCCACTTTGCCTTAGCTTTAAGGCACAGGTTTCTGGTGATAATATACATCAACACTTTTCCAGTATTGGCTGAGAACGGGGCTCTAAAGAATTCGACTTGAGTCATTAGTAATGAAAATTTAAACCTGTGACCCCCAAATGGATGAATTCTGTTAATGTTTTAATGTATTCAACGCTTTCTAAACTTACACACATTTCCAGATATGACTAACTTTATTTTTTTAATGACTAACTTTCTATATAAGAAATACTTTAGTTGTATGATAAAAGGAAAAACTGCTCCTGGAGGTCAAAATTCAAAGCATGCTATCACAAATAGCAATTATTTAGTTCTCTAAAATATATAACCTGACTGCTTTCATATAATTTAAAATGTGTCAAAATTAAATGTGCCTGATTTTTATAAATCTGTTATCAATATTAGAGTTTTATATATCATAAATTGAAACTTGAGACATCAACTATGTCTAATTAATTGTCATGTCATGATAGTGTATGTGTAAATTCTGAGTAGTCATAATTTTTAAGAAATGTGTTTTCTTTATACACTATTGTTTTCTGATTATTTCAGGTGAGATCAACTAGCTATGATTTACATTGTGTGGATCTGATTAATTGTGTTTCCATCAAGGTTCCAGCACACTAAATTGGGATGACCACATAAAGGACAGGATATAGGAAAATCACAAGCCAGGTCATCCCCTGAGACTGAGAATGATGTTACCTCCCTAGGGACCTGAGGAGAGGTAGCTCTCCCTGGAACTCAGCAGGAAAAGGTCATGTAGGGAGCACTGCCAAGAGACCACAGATTCCACTTAGGGGAAGTTGCCAACCCATGGTAAACCTGAAGGGAAGGATCCAGGAGAATAACTACCCTAGTCTCAATCCCCTACCCATCTCTGATCTCCTTCCAGGATTCGTTATTGGCAGATCATCACCAGAAACCAAAGGGTTGGAGATCCCACTAGGTAATCTACATAGGTCACCTCCCAGGGCAGAGAGCAACATGGATAATGGTGGATAGTACCTCTGGTTGGGCAAACAGAAGATTTATGGCACCGTGTGGTGAAAGAAATAATGATAAATTCTACCTATTTAATGCCTCATTTTATTTTTTCAGCTTTATTGAGATATAATTGGCATATAACATTGTGTAAGTTTAAGGTGTACAATGTGAGGATTTGATACATATATTGCAAAATGATTACCACAGTAGGGTTTGTTAACACCTCTATCCCCTCACATGATTTCCATTTCTTTTTGTGGTGAGACCATTTAATATCTACTCTCTTAGCAACTTTCATGTGTATAATACAGTATTGTTAACTATAGTCACCATGCTGTACATGAGCTCTCCAGAACTTAATTTATAATTGGAAGTTTGTCCAACATCTCCCCATTTCCCCCACAGCCTGCTCTTGGCAACCACCATTCTAGCCTCTGTTTCTGAATTAAGCTTTTTTAGATTCCACCTACAAGTGAGATCATATGGTATTTTCCTTCTCTGTCTGACTTATTTCACTTAACGTAATGCCCTCAAGGTCCATCCAAGTTGTACCAAATGGCAGGATTTCCTTTATTCTCATGGCTGAACATTAAATTGTATATCTATATATATCTATATCTATATATACACACATACACACACACACACGCACACACACACACATATATACCAAATCTTTTTTAACTGTTCATCTGTGGGCAGACACTTAGGTTATTTCCATATGTTGGCTATTGTAAATAATGCTGCAGTGAACATAGGAATACAGATATCTCTTTAAGATACTGACTTCATTTCATATACCAAAGTATATATCCAAGTAGTAGGATTGCTGGATCGTATGGTAGTTCTATTTTGAATTTTTTGAGGAACCTCCATAGTTTTTTCCATTATGGCTGTACCAATTTACCTTCCCACCAACAATGCACAAGGGCTCCGTTTTCTCTACATCCATGCCAATGCTTGTTATCTCCTGTCTTTTTGATAATAGCAATTCTAATGGGTGTGATGTGATATCTTGTGGATTTGATTTGCATTTCCCTGATGATTAATGATGTTAAGCATTTTTTTCAAGTACCCATTGACCAATTTATATGTCATCTTTGGAAAAATGTCTAATCAGTTCCTCTGTTCACTTTTTAAGCAGATTTTATTTTTCTGTTGAGTTGTATGAGTTCCTAATAGTTTAGATGTTAACTACTTATCATATATCTGGTTTACAATATTTATGTCCCATTCCATAGGTTGCCTTTTCATTATGATGATTGTTTCTTTTGCTGTGCAGGAGATTTTTAGTTTGATGTAGTCTCACTGATTCGTTTTTGCTTTTGTTGCTTGTACTTTTGAAGTTATATCCAATGTCTTATTGCCAGAATCAATGTCAAGGAGATTTTCCCCTAAGTTTTCTTCTAGGAGCTTTATGATTTCAGGTCTTATGATTAAGTCTTTAATCTATTTTGAGTTAATTTTTTGAGTAGTATAAGATAGAGATCGAATTTCATTCTTCTGCATGCCATTATCCCGTTTTCCCAAAACCATTTATTGAAGAGACTATCTTTCCCATTGAGTATTCTTGGCTCCCTTGTCAAATATTAGTTGACTGTATACATGAGTGTTTATTTCTGGGCTCTCAATTCTGTTCCATTGGTCTATGTGTCTATTTTTATGCTAGAACCATATTACTTCGATTACTACAGATTTGTAGTAGCTTGAAATCAAGAAATGTGATGCCTCCAGCATTGCTGTTCTTCCTCATGATTGCTTTGATTATACAGGGTCTTTTGTGGCTCCATACAAATTTTGGGATTATTTTTACCTGTGAAAAATGGATTGGAACTTTGATGGATGGCTTTGAAACTATAGATGGCTTTGGATTGAAGGGATATTTTAACCATATTAATTCTTCCAATCCCTGAACGAGATATATATTTCCATGTATGTGTGTTTTCTTTAATTTCTGTGATCAAAATTTATAGTTTTCAGTGTACATGTCTTTCACCTTCTTGGTTAAATTTATTCCTAAATACTTTATTGCTTTTGATGTTATCGTGAATGGGATTGTTTTCTTTATTTCCTTTTCAGATAGTTCATAGAACTAGAATTAGTTTATAGAAATGCAGCTGATTTCTTATGTTGATTTTTGTATCCTCCAACTTTACTGAACTTGCTGATTAGTTATAACAGGTTTTTTAATGGAGTATTTAGAATTTTCTTTATATAAGGTCATATCTGCAAACAATATTACTTCTTCATTTCTAATTTGGATGCCTTTCATTTCTTTCTTGCCCGATTGGCTAGGATTTCTATTACCGTGTTGAATAGCAATAGTGAGAATAGGTACACTTGTCTTATTCCTGATTTTAGACAAAAAGCTTTCAACTTTTCATTATTGAGGGTAGCTGTGGGTTTTTCATATATGGCCTTTATTATGTTGAGGTATGTTTCTTTTATATGCAATTTGTTGAGTTTTTATCATAAAAGGATTTGTATTTTCCAAATGCTTTTCTGCATCTCTTGAAATGATCATAGATTTTTATCTTTCATTCTATTAATGTGGTGTCTCATATTTATTGATTTGCATATGTTGAACCATCCTTGCACCCCAGGGATAAATCCTACCTGACCATGGTGTATGATCATTTTAATGTTTTTAGTGTACTGTCGAATTATGTTTGCTAATATTTCATTGAGAATTTTTGTATCTATATTCCTCAGGGATATTGACCTATGATTTTCTTTTCTTGTAATGTCTTTATCTAGCTTTGCTATCAGGGTAATTCTGGCCTTGTAAAATTAGTCTGGAAATGTTCCCTCCTTTTCAATTTATTTGAAGAGTTTGAGAAGAACTGGCATTAATTCTTCTTCAAATGTTTGGTAGAATTTATCAGTGAAGCCATTTAGTTCCAGGCTCTTCTTTATTGGGAGTTTTTTAAATTACTGATTCAATCTCCATACTTGTAATTGGTCTGTTCAGATTTTCTATTTCTTCATAATTCAGTCTTGGTAGGTTGCATGTTTCTAGGAACTTATCCATTTTTTCTATGTTATCCAATTTGTTGGCATAGGATTCTTCACTATAGTCTCCTATGATCATTTGTATTTCTGTGGTATCAGTTGTAATGTCTCCTCTTCTATTCCTGATTTTATTTACTTGAGTCTTCTTTCTTTTTTTCTCAGTTAATCTAGCTAAAGGTTTGTCAATTTTGTTTATCTTTTCAAAAAACAGCTCTTAGTTTTACTGATTTTTTTCTATTTTTTTGGTCTCTCTTTCATTTATTTCTTCTCTGATCTTTGTTATTTTCTTCCTTCTGCTAACTTTGGGCTTTGTTCTTTTTCTAGTTCCTTGAGTTGTAAAGTTAGATTGTTTTAGATCTTTCTTTTTTCTTTACATAGCCATTGATCGCTATAAATTTTCCTTTTAGAACTGCTTTTCTGCATCCCATAAGTTTTGGTATGTTGTATTTCCATTTTCATTTGTTTCAAAATATTTTGGTTTCTTCCTTGCCATTGGTAGTTCATGAGTGTATTGTTTAAATTCCACATATTTATGAATTTTCCAGTTTTCCTTTTTTACTGGTGTCTAGTTTCATACTATTTGGGCCAGAAAAGATACTTGATACAATTTCAATCTTCTTAAATTTGCTAAAACTTGCTTTGTGATCTATTATATAATCTACTCTGGAGAATGTTATGCATGTACTTGAGAAGACTGTTTATTTTGCTGCTGTTGGGTGTAATGTTCTATATATGTCTGTTAGGTCTATTTGCTCTATAGTTCAAGTTAATGTTTCCTTATTGACTTTCTATCTAGATGATCCGTGTTGTTGAAAATGAGTTACTGAAGCTCCCTACTATTATAGTATTGTTTATTTTTCCTTTCAGATCTGTTAGCATTTGTTTAATATATTTAGGTGCTCTGATGTTGGGTATATATATATTTATGATTGTTACATCCTATTGATGAATTGACCTCTTTATCATTATAAAATGATCTTTTTTGTCTCTTGTTACAGTTTTTGACTTAAAGTCTATTTTGTCTAATGTAAATATAGCTACTTCTGCTTTTTTGTTTTGTTTTGTTTCCACTTACATGGAATATCTTTTCCCATCCCTTTGAACCTGTGTGTGCTTAAAGCTGAAATGAATCTCTTGTAGATGACATATAGTTGTATCTTTTTTTTTTAATCCACCCAGCCACTGTACACCTTTTAATTGGATAATTTAATCCATTTACATTTGAAGACATAATTAATAGGTAAGGACTTACTAATGACATCTTATTGTGTCTGGCTGTTTTATAGCTCCCTTGTTTTTTTTCTCCCTCTCTTGCTGCCCTTCCTTTGTAAATTGATGACTTTCCGTATTGGCATGCTTTGATTTCCTTCTCCTTATCTCTTGTGTATCTACTCCAGGGTTATGCTTTGTTGTTACCATGCGGCTTACATTAAAAAATGTTATAAGGTCTATTTTATGCTGATAACAACCTAACTTTAATCGTATACAAAAACTGTACCTGTTTACTCCCCCATTTTATGTTTTTGATGTTGTAATTAACTCTTTTATATTGTATATTCAGTAAAAAATTATGGTAGCTATATTATAGTGTTATAGTACTCTGATTTTGACTAAATATTTACCTTTACCATGTGATGTATATTTTCATATATTTTCGTGTTACTCATTAGCATCCTTTCATTTTAGCTTGAATAAATTCTTTCATTATTTCTTGTAGGAATTTCTAGTAGTGATGAACTACCTCTGCTTTTGTCTGGGAAAGTTTTTATCTCTCCTTAATTTCTGAAGGACAACTTTACTGGACAGAGTACTCTTGGTTGGTAGTTTTTAAATTCTTTCAGCACTTTGAATATATCATGCCACTCTCTCCTGGCCAATAAGGTTTCTGCTGAGGAAACAATTTATATAGTGTTATAGAGGTTTCTTTTGTAAATTACAAGTTTCTTTTCTCTTGTCCTCCTGACACTTTTAAGATTCTCTTTTTGTCTTTGATTTTTGATAGTTTTATTATAAAGTGTCCTGGAGAAGATCTCTTTAAGTTGAGGTTGTTTGGTGACCTATGAGCTTCATTATCTTTGATATCCAAATGTCTCCCCAGATTTGGGAAGTTCTCAGCCATTCTTTCTTTAAATAAATTTTCTGCCATCTTCTCCCTCTCCTGGGACTCTCAGTAATTCACATTTCTTTTGAAATACCATCATTTCTTTTGATGGTATCATATAGGTCATGAAGGCTTTCTTCACTCTTTCTCATTCTTTTTCCTTTGTTCTCCTCTGACTGGATAATTTCAAAAGTCCTGTCTTCTAATTCACAGATTTTTCTTCTTCTGCTCCATTCTTTTTGTTGATGTTCTCTATTGCACTTTTCATTTTATTCATTGTATTCTTTAGCTTTCTGTTCTTTTTTAAATGATTTTTATCTCTTTGTTAAACTTCTCATTTTATTCATGTACTGTTTTCCTGATTTTGTTCCATTGTCTTTTTCTTGTACCTCATTGAACTTACTTAAAACAACTATTTTGAATTCTTTGAGATAAATTGAAGATCTCCATGCCTTTGGGAGTTGGTTTCTGGAAGAGTATTGTGATTCTTTGGTGTTGTCATGTTTCTTTGATTTTTCCTGTTCCTTAAAGTTTTGTGTTGCTGTCTTCACATTTGAAGTAGCTGTCACCTCCTCCATTTTTTTAATTAACTGACTTTGGGAGAAAAACCTTCCATCAGCCCTTTTAGGGATTCTGAGGCTTTCCTCACCTTCTATGGATACACCTGCTTCACACGTCTTGCTCCCTCTTATGACAGAATTCTTAAGCTTGTATGTCTCCTCTGGATCCTGCAAGGCACCAGGCCTCATACTGACAGCCTTCCTGTTGCTTTCTTAAGGGCAGAGATAAAGCTCAATTTTGTGCTCTCTCTGTAGCCCACAGATTTGCTGGTTTTCTGCTCATGTTCACTAGTCATGTGCCTAAGCCCACTCTTCCCATTGTCAGAGTGTACTCAGAGAGCTGGCCATAGGGTGTGTGTGTGTGTGTGTGTGTGTGTGTGTGTGTGTGTGTGTGTGTGTGTGAGTGTGTGAGTGAGGTGTGCAGAGTGCTGGAACTGCCCGTTGGTCAGCTGAGGTGATCCATGGGTAAGGCATCCTACTAGCTCATGGGTGATTTTCTTGGTGGAGTCCATGATGCAGTCAGTAGAATCTATTTTCCTTTAATGCTCTTCAAGAGTCCCAGCTGCTACACTCTCAGCCTCTTCCCACCCATGACTCAGTATTCTAGATGGGATGAGAGAAA
>NC_041220.1:109931419-109942226 GCF_002837175.3 Physeter macrocephalus
CTGTTCTTTTTCCTTAGGGTTGTTTGGGTAATTCTGGGTCTTTTATAGTTCCATACAAACTTTAGGATCATTTGTTCTAATTCTGTGAAAAATGTCATGGTTAATTTGATAGGGATCTCATTAAATCTGTAGACTGCTTTGGGTAGTATGGTCATTTTAACAATATTAATTCTTCCAGTCCAAGAGCATGGTATATCTTTCTATTTCTTTGAATCACCTTCAATTTCCTTTATTAATGTTTTATAGTTCTCATCATATAAGTCTTTCATCTCCTTGGTGAGGTTTATTCCCAAGTTTTCTTTTAAAAAAAAATAAATTTATTTATTTTTATTTTTGGCTGCGTTGGGTCTTCGTTGCTGCACATAGGCTTTCTCCAGTTGTGGTGAGCGGGGCCCACTCTTCGCTGTGGTGTGCGGGCCTCTCACTGCAGTGGCCTCTACCATTGCAGAGCACACGCTCCAGGCACACGGGCTTCAGCAGTTGTGGCTCATGGGCTCTAGAGCACAGGCTCAGCAGTTGTGGCACACAGGTTTAGTTGCTCTGCAGTATGTGGGATCTTCCTGGACCAGGGCTTGAATCCATGTCTTCTGCATTGGCAGGCAGACTCTCAACCACTGAGCCACCAGGGAAGCCCCCTAAGTTTTTTTTTATGTGATTTTAAAATAGATTGTTTGTTGCATTCCCTTTCTGATATTTCATTGTTAGTGTAAAGAAATGCAACTGATTTCTGTATGTTAATCTTGTATCCTTCTACCTTGCTGAATTCGTTTATCAGTTCTAGTAGTTTTGTGTGTGGAGTCTTTAGGGTTTTCTATTTATATAGTACATCATCTGCGTATAATGACAATTGTACCTCTTCCCTACCAATTTGAATACTTTTTATTTCTTTTTCTTGTCTGATTGCTGTGGCTAGGACTTCCAATACTATATTGAAGAGAAATTGTGAGAGTGGGCATCGTTGTCTTGTTCCAGATTTTAGCAGGAAGGCTTTTTCAGCTTTTCACTGAAAAGCTGAAATATAATTGAGTATTATAATGGCTGTGGGTTTGTCATAAATAGCTTTTATTATATTTAGAGACATTCTCTCTATACCCACTTTCATAAGTTTTGGGGTTTTTTTTTTATCATGAATGGGTATTGAATTTTATCAAGTGTTTTCTCTGTATCTATTTAGATGATCATGTGGCTTTTGTCTTGTCTTTTGTTGTGGTGTATTATATTGATTTTGCATATGTTGAACCATCCTTGTGACCCTGGAATGAATACAATTTGGTCATGGTGTTTGATCGTGTATGATCGTTTTTATGTGTTGTTGGATTTGATTTGCTAATATTTTGTTGAGAATTTTTGCATCTATATTCATCAAAGATATTGGCCTGTAATTTTCTTTTTTGGTCGTGTCTTTGGTTTTGGTATCAGGGTGATGGTGGCTTCATAGGACATCTTTGAGAGTGTTTTTCCTCTTCAGTATTTTGGAGGAGTTTGAGAAGGATCGCTATAAATTCTTCTTTCTGTGTTTTGTAGAATTCCCCAGTGAAGCCATCTGGTCCTGGACTTTTGTTTGTAGGGAGCTTTTTTTATTACAGATACTATTTCATTTCTATTGATTGGTCTGTTCAAGTTATCTGTTTATTCTTGATTCAGTTTTGGTAGGCTGTATGTTTCTAGAAAATTGTCCATTTCTTCTAGGTTGTCAAATTTGTTAACATATAATTGTTCATAGTATTCTTTCTCTCTTTTTTTGTATTTCTGCAGTATCAGTTGTGATTTCTCTTCTTTCATTTCTTAAATATTTTGTTTATTTGGATCTTCTCTCTTTTCTTCTTGGTTAGCCTGATCACAGGTTTGTCAGTTTTGTTTCAAAGAACCAGCTCTTGGTTTTATTGATTTTTTTTCTATTTTCTTTTATTTATTTCCTCTCTGATCTTTATCTCCTTCCTTCTGCTGAATTGAGGTTTTGTTTGTTCTCCTTTTTCTAATTCTTTTAGTTGGTGGTTTAGGTTTTTTTGAGGTTTCTCTTGTTTCTTAAAGAAGGCCTGTATCACTATGGACCTCCCTCTAAGAACAGCTTTTGCTGCACCCATAGATTTTGTGTGGTTGTGTTTTTATTGTTATTTGCCTCAAGGTATTTTTAAGTTTTTTCTTTGATTTTATCACTGACCCATTGGTTTTTTAGTAGCATGTTGTTTAGTCTCCATGTAATTGTTTTTTCTCATTTCTTTTCCTGTGGTTGATTTCTAGTTTCATGCCATTGTGGTCAGAAAAGATGCTTGAAATAGAACTCTTAAATTGGTTGAAGCTTGTTTTGTGCCCTAGTATGTGGTCACTCCTAGAGACTATTTCATGTGCACTTGAAAAGAATGTGTATTCTCTTTTTATTTGGATCAAATGTCCAGAAAATATCAATTATGTCTAACTGTTCTATTGTATCATTTAGGATCTCTGCTGCCTTATTGATTTTCTGTCTCAAGTATCTGTCCATTGATGTGAGTGGGGTATTAAAGTCTCCTACTATTACTGTATTCCCATTAATTTCTCCCTTTATTTCTGTTAGTATTTTTTTATGTATTTGGATGCTCCTATATTGGGTGCATATATGTTGACAAGTGTAATATCCTCTCCTTGTATTGATCCTTTTATCATTATATAGTGTCCTTATTTATCTTTCTTTATAGCTTTTGTTTTAAAGTCTATTTTGTTTGATATGAGTATTGTGACCCCCACTTTCTTTTCATTTCCATTTGCATGAAATAATTTTTTCCATCTCCTCGCTTTCAATCTATGTGTGTCCTTTGCCTTAAAGTGAGTCTCTTGTAGACAGCATATTGTAGGCTCTTGTTTTTTTATCCAGTCTGCCACTCTGTGTCTTTTGATTGGAGCATTTAGTCCATTGACATTTAAGGTAATTATTGATATATGTATTTATTGTCATTTTAAACCTTGTTTTCACATTGGTTTTATGTTTCTTCTTTGTCCCTTTTTTCTTTTTGTTTTTCCTTTGGAGGTTTGATGATTTTCTTTTGTATCATCCTTATTATCTCTTCTTTTGGGTTTTTGTGAATATATTGTAAGTTTTTGATTTGTGTGTGGTTGCCTTGTTTTTCAAATAGGTTAACTCCTTCCTATATCTACTTGCTTTAGACTGGTAGTCATATAAGCTCAAACACATTGTAAGAAAACAATCTATATTTTTTTACTCCTCTCTCCCACATGTTATGATTTTCATGTCCTCTTTTATATCTTCATGTTCATCCTTTTGCTGTTCATTGTGGTTATTATCACTTTCACAGAAGTTTTTTTTTTAAATCTGTGTACTGACTTATTTAAGTGATTTACTTTCCAATTGTGATTTTTTCTTTCCTATAGATTCTTCTTTTCCATTTAGAGAAGACCTTTCAAATTTCCTTTTGGATAGGTTTAATACTGCTGTATTCTTTTAGTTTTGCTTGTCTTAGAAATTCTTTATCTCTCCTCCCATTCTAAATGATAATTTTGCTGGATAGAGTATACTAAGTTGCAGATTTTTCCCTTTCAGAACTTTGAATATATCTTGCCACTCCCTTCTGGCCTGCAAAGTTTCTGTACAGAAATCAGCTGATAGACTTATGGGGGTTCCCTTGTAAATAACTCTTTTTCTCTTGCTGCCTTTAGAATCATCTCTTTACCTTTAACTTTTACGACTTTAATTATGTATCTTGGTGTAGGTCTGTTTGGGTTTATCTTGTTTGGGACCCTCTGTACTTCCTGTACCTAGACATCTGTTTCCTTCCTTAGGTTTTGGAAGTTTTCAGCCATAATTTCTTCAAATACATTTTCAATCCCCTTTTCTCTTTCTTCTCCTTCTGGGATCCCTATTATGCATAGATTGATATGCTTTGTATTATCCCATAGGTCTCTTGTATTGCTTTATTTTTTAAAATTTTGGTTTCTATTTGCTGTTCTAATTGGGTGATTTCCATTATTCTGTCTTCCAGATCACTTATTCATTCTTCTGCATTATTCATTCTGATATTCATTGCCTTTAGTTCAGCTTTCATCTCTGCAAATGAATTTTATAATTTTTCTTAACTCCTCCTTATATTTTCTAGTTCCTTTTTACAGTAATCTGCATGTCTGTCAATAGCTTTTCTTAATTCCTTCAGTATTTTCATTATCTCCTTTTTGAACTCGATGTCTATTAGACTGAATAGGTCTGTTTCATTGTTTGGTCTTCCAGGGGAATTCTCTTGATGTTTTAATTGGAAGTGTTTCCTCTGCTTCTTTTTTTTACTTATATTTCTCTTGCTCTATGAGTTTAGGATAAACAATTATCTACTGTGGTCTTGGAGGGCTATTTTTATGTGGGAACATCGCTGCATAGCCTGCATGGATTTAATGTTTCTGGTGCAAGGGCTGTTTTTATTTTGGATGTCTGCCGCCTCTTTCCTCAGTGTATGCTGTCCATTATCCTCTTGATAAGAGGTGTGAATGGTGTTGTGGTGACCAGAGCCACATTGGATATTGAGCAGGGTCTCCTCTTTGCTCTGTGGTTGTCACTGCCCTGTCAGTGGCAGGGTCTGCTCCTTAGTTGTTCAGTGTAAGCCCACAGATCTGTTTCTGAGCAGTGGTGCAAAGTAGGCAGGATTGGAGTGCTCCCACTGGGAGAGGAGCCACTGAGTAGTCCTCCACCAGAGGTGTTCACTGGTGAGTGTGCTCTGTTGTGTAACATGTCACCCTTTGTGTGGGCTCACAAAGTACACTGTTGTTGACACTGTCCTCAGCCCCACCTCAACTGTGGGAGTGCCAGCAATCGGCTCTGGTGTCCCTCAGGCATTGTTTTCACAAGGCCACCAGCGCAGATCCATTGAAATCAGGTCCCAGGACTACAGTAGTCACGTACCTGGAACTGCTGTTGGAGCTATGGAGACAGCTCAGACCCTGGCTTGTCCCAGCCCCCTGCATGCACATGCCCACAAAGCCCACAGCTGCTAAGGGCAGACCTGTCCCAGCTGAGGGAGCATCCATTGTCTGTTTGGATGTCCCCCAGGTGCTGAATTCACAAAGCCAATGGCAAAGGTGTAAGTCTGTGGCTCATGCAGCATGGGGAAAGGTTTCAGCCCTGTTTCACAAGTCACGCGGCCCCTGGGTCTCAGCTGTGGCCTCAGCCCTGCCTCTGCGCATGGGCAACCTGCTGTTGTCTGCTCCCAGAGCCCACCAAGGTGAGGTGGTGGCCAGTGTGTGGAGAAAGAGGCTGCAATGGCTGTCCTGCCCTCTGCGTGCCACTAAACAGTGGCACCTCCCTTCTATGGTGGCCCAGGCTGCTTCTGTGAACACTCCCAGTTGTGGTTGTACCACACTCCAATCCCTTCAGGCTGTCTTCATGCAGCCAACACCAGTTATCTCCCTGGATCTGTCCTCTAAACCCCAAGTTTCAGCACCCAGCCCCCGCCTGTACCAGCAGACACACATCTCAGGCTGGAGAGTTTGGGGCAGTGGCACAGACCATCTGTGTAAGTCTCTGTTATGCCTGCCACTAACCAGTTGTTGCATTCTCCTCTGAGCCTTTGAAGCTGCCTTTCTGGCCTAGCTGATCTCTCCACCAGTGAGGGGGCTTCCCAGGATGCTGAAGCTCCCTCCCAGGGACGCAGGTCCTGTCCTGCTTCCTTTTTATTCTCCTTTCATCCTACCTGATTACGGAGATCTTTCTTGACCTTTCATGTGTTTGAGGTCTTCTGCTAGTGTTCAGAAGGAATTGTTTCATTTGTAGATGTATTTTTGATGTGTTTGTGGGAGGAGGTGAGTTCCATGTCCTTCTCCTCCACCATTTTGATTGGAGCTCCCCCAGATACTTTTCAATTTCCCTACCATTTCCCCAATCTTCACCCACTGCTCAGTCCCAAATCCAATGGCATGTATTTCATGTTTTACTTACATCTGCTCTCTACTTCAGTAGCAAGTTTCTATCAGTTAATTGTTTCTGCAGTGTGGCTGCTGAACAAACAACCTCAACTCAGAAGCTTAAAACAAGATAATCATTTATTCTCAGAGATGTGAGGTAGGGCACGGCCTGGTGGCTCCTGTATTAAGCTGCAGGTCTAGCTAATCCTGATCTATCATTCAGGCCTACTCCAGGGCTCTGGCTGAAGGAATAATAGGTACCTAGGGAATCCTTTCTTAGGATGGTGGCAGAGGTACAAAGAGAATAGTGCAAACACTTGAGGCCCTTACTGCCTACTCTTGGAACTGGCACTTTGTTACATTTCCCCCACCTGCCATGACAAAGGAAGTCCCTTAATTAAGCCTAAAGTCCTGTAACAAAAAAATATACCACCTTTGATGAGACCATGGCAGAATATTCATGCAGGGAAGGATTGGAGTCAATTTTATATACTACACTTTCAGAGTCCTGAATAGCCCTGAGTGCCACCAAGAATTTATAAGTGGGGCCAGCACAAAGAGTATCTACTTCTTTATTGCTAAATCCTTAATACTAGAATTATAATCAGTTAGTGCATCATTATTCTATAGCTTCTAGTTTGACCCTGGTAAAAAAGTATATGTTGTCAATTCACGCTGAAAAATACCTTCCATTACTTACCCATTTTCATGCTGGAAACTTTCATTTGAGTGAACAAAATACTAACTTTCATAATGAGTCTTATCACCTCCTTTCTTCTCATCATCATACTACTAGAACTGCCACTAGATCCTCAAAATGCACATCTTATCTGCAATCACTTAGAAGCTTTTATTTAGTCCCATGTCATCCTTCATAAATGTCCACAGATTTTGAGAGGATGAAGCACTCTGTATCCCCATTGCTCTTGAAATTTCCACCAGCCTTGATGTGAGAACCCCATTTTTAGGCCAATCATTGTGTTGGCAATCTTGACAATCTTAGTTGAACGCCTATGGAACCAATTTTCTCATTGCTTCCATTAGTATTTGATAATTTTTACTCTGCCATCTAACACCAAAATTCAGCGACTCACTAAGAAATAACTCAAGACATTCTAAATTTGGAGTACTATTTAATGATGTATTCTAATGTACTTATTCAGGGTACAATGATCTACATTTATCTATATTTTGGTCAGTATATTTATATTACCATAACAGGTTGCAAAGGGGTTACCCAACTTGAAAATTTTGCCCTTAATAAGTAGCTTTTTCTAGTCCAATTCTGTCACCATGTGTTTTGTTACATTATTCAAATTACCTAATTCTGGGACTTCCCTGGTGGCGCAGTGGTTAAGAATCTGCCTGCCGATGCAGGGGACATGGGTTCAAGCCCCAATTTGGGGAGATCCCACATGTGCGGAGCACCTAAGCCCGTGTGCCACAACTACTGAACCTGAGATCTAGAGCCCATGAGCCACAACTACTGAGCCCACGTGCCAACTTACTGAAGCCTACCTGCATGGAGCCCATGCTCCACAACAAGAGAAGACAACGCAGTGAGAAGCCCTCCCACTGCAACAAAGAGTAACCCCAGCTCGCCACAACTAGAGAAAGCCTGTGCATAGCAATGAAGATCCAACACAGCCATAAATAAATAAACAAATTAATTAATTAATTAAAGAGTGTGTCACAATAACTTAAAAAAAATTTACCTAATTCCTTGGACTTGGAAGGGTAATTCATATAAGAATAAAATACTTGAATAAATTTAACAAATGATGTGTAAATTCTTTATACTTAAAAATAAAAGTTGAGAGAAAGTAAAGGAGTTGGAAACAGATGGAGAAATATAACAGATTTATAGACTAAAAGAATCAATATTTCTAAGATGTCAAATTTTCCCAAATGGATCAATATATTCAGTGTAATCCCAATCACAATTCTAACAAGTTTTTGTGGAAAACAACAAACGGATTCACAGAGTATGATGCTAAAATATGTGGTAGTATAGAATATTGGTTCAGGACTCAGATCCTAGACTCAAACTCTTGGCTGTACCATCTTCTATGTGTGACCTTTAACCAAATAAAGTTTCACAACTCACAGTGATATTTAATTTGTCTGAAATTTGGTATGTCCCCTCCCTTTGTAAACAACATTTATGATTTTCTATAAACTGATGTGTTGGTAGTTTTCAAATGGGCCATGAACTGTGTTCCAGTAACACAGAGACAATATGAAACTCAGCTATCTCTGAACTTTTATTCTCTCATTTCTATAGACAGTAGCAATAGTAACCCACCTCAGGGAATTTCTGTGAAGATTAAATGAGATAATGCAAGCTACTTGGCAAAGTCCTGGCACACAATAGAGATTCAATAAATCTGGATTATCTAAAGGGAAAAAAGGATAAGAGATGAATGAGAGTTGGACACAAACAGTGCTTTTATAACTCACACTACATTGGCTATGGAATGATTAAACGAGACCAGTTCTTGAGCCTCAGATATAAAAAATGTCATTTTTCAAATTAAAAAAAATACTTTCTCCCAAAATAGTAAGCCAGTTACCTATGGCATATCAGTTCAAGCAAGAAGGACCACTATGAGAGATAAGGAATAAGGGATTTATGATAGAACTTACTGAATTGTGGGAGCTGGTAATGGCACCTATGGAAAGCCGTTCTGTGTCTAAAGAGGGCTGAAGTCATAAATGTAAGCAGGGCACACATCTAAAATTAAAAGCTGGGCATGAAATGAGTGAAAGCAAAGGCAAATTGGAATCTAAAAGAATATACAGGAACCCAGAAGACAAACTGGAAACTGCCCACAGCTAGCTCTCACTGCATTTAAATCTGACCACACAGTGACCTGTATATTTTAAAGCTGGCACACTTGACCTCATAGCTGTGTAGGTGTCTGGCCCAGGTCTCAGACAAGCTGGGAATATCCAGTGAGAGGCAAAGAAGCTGCAGACCCAGCTGCTGCAGGACATCAACAAAGTGTATCTGAAGATCAGCTACAACATGCATAAGCTGCAGCTGTGTTTGAGGTCCTGCACAAACTTTCTGATCATAATTACTGCTGCTTCACTTCCATCTTTCAAATCTTACATAAATTTTCTTGTAGGCAACCCTAACTTGGAACCATACAGGGAAGAGAATTCTGGAAAATGTATTTCTCAAGACCATTTCTCAACCCCTATGGTAAATTACCATGTCTTGTGTCAAAGTAGAGATGCATTTTCTACAGAATTACAGTCAAAACAAAACAAAACAAAACAAAAACCCATCATGGTTAAAACTATTAAGAAAAAATACCAAAAATTTTCAGTGAGCTTGAACATGATAGTGGCAAGTAGATGAAAGCAATGATGATTAGGTGGCTTGAAATAACTCATTTTAAAAAGGTATTACATCCAGAGAAGTAGTTGAAAGGTAGAATAGTCTTCACATATATGAAAGATTCTTACTCATAGGATTGCATGGTTGTCAAAAATCTGACAAACTCTACGTCCATCCACATCTCTACAAAAGAGCCAGTTTTATTCCTTTTTATGGCTTACTAATATTCCATTGTATATATGTGCCACATCTCTATCCATTCATCTGTTGTTGGACATTTAGGTTGTTTCCATGTCCTGGCTATTGTAAACAGTGCTGCAAGGAACATTGGGGTACATGTGTCCTTTGAATTATGATTTTTTCAGGGTATATGCCAGTAGAGGGATTGCTGGGTCATATGGTAGCTCCATATTTCATTTTTTAAGGAGTCTCCATACTGTTCTCCACAGTGGGTGTATCAATTTACATTCCCACCAACAGTGCAAGAGTGTTCCCTTTTCTCCACACCCTCTCCAGCATTTATTGTTTGTAGATTTTTCAAAGATGGCCATTCTGACCAGTGTGAGGTGATACCTCAATGTAGTTTTGATTTGCATTTCTCTAATAATAAGTGATATTGAGCATCTTTTCATGTGTCTCTTGGCCATCTGCATGTCTTCTTTGGAGAGATGTCTATTTAGATCTTCCACTCACTTTTTGATTGGGTTGTTTGTTTTTTTGATATTGAGCTGCATGAACTGTTTGTATATTTGGGGGATTAATCCTTTGTCCATTGCTTCATTTGCAAATATTTTCTCCCCTTCTGAGGGTTCTCTTTTCGTCTAGTTTATGGTTTCCTTTGCTGTGCAAAAGCTTTTAAGTTTCATTAGGCCCCATTTGTTTATTTTTGTTTTTATTTTCACTATTCTAGGAGGTGGGTCAAAGAAGATCTTGCTGTGGTTTATGTCAAAGAGTGTTTTCCCTATGTTTTCTTCTAAGAGTTTTATAATGTTCAGTTGTACATTTAGGTCTCTAATCCATTTTGAGTTTATTTTTGTGTATGGTGCTAGGTAGTGTTCTAATTTCATTCTTTTACATGTAGCTGTCCAGTTTTCCCAGCACAACTTATTGAAGAGGCTGTCTTTTCTCCATTGTATGTCCTTGCCTCCTTTGTCATAGATTAGGTGACCATAGGTGTGTGGGTTTATCTCTGGTCTTTCTAACCTGTACCATTGATCTATATTTCTGTTTTGTGCCAGTACCATACTGTAGCTTTGTACTTTATTTTGAAGTCAGAGATCCTGATTCCTCCAGCTCTCCTTTTCTTTCTCAAGATTGCTTTGGCTATTCAGGGTCTTTTGTGTATCCATACAAGTTGTAAAATTTCTTGTTCTAATTCTGTAAAGAATGCCATTCGTAATTTGTTAGGGATTGCATTGAATCTGTAGATTGCTTTGGGTAGTATAGTCATTTTCACAGTATTGATTCTTCCAATCCAAGAACATAGAATATCTCTCCATCTGTTTGTGTCATCTTTGATTTCTTTCATCAGTGTCTTATAGTTTTCTGAGTACAGGTCTTTTACCTCCTTAGGTAGGTTTATTC
>NC_041220.1:109944913-109971599 GCF_002837175.3 Physeter macrocephalus
GAGGCTGCAATGGCTGTCCTGCCCTCTGCGTGCCACTAAACAGTGGCACCTCCCTTCTATGGTGGCCCAGGCTGCTTCTGTGAACACTCCCAGTTGTGGTTGTACCACACTCCAATCCCTTCAGGCTGTCTTCATGCAGCCAACACCAGTTATCTCCCTGGATCTGTCCTCTAAACCCCAAGTTTCAGCACCCAGCCCCCGCCTGTACCAGCAGACACACATCTCAGGCTGGAGAGTTTGGGGCAGTGGCACAGACCATCTGTGTAAGTCTCTGTTATGCCTGCCACTAACCAGTTGTTGCATTCTCCTCTGAGCCTTTGAAGCTGCCTTTCTGGCCTAGCTGATCTCTCCACCAGTGAGGGGGCTTCCCAGGATGCTGAAGCTCCCTCCCAGGGACGCAGGTCCTGTCCTGCTTCCTTTTTATTCTCCTTTCATCCTACCTGATTACGGAGATCTTTCTTGACCTTTCATGTGTTTGAGGTCTTCTGCTAGTGTTCAGAAGGAATTGTTTCATTTGTAGATGTATTTTTGATGTGTTTGTGGGAGGAGGTGAGTTCCATGTCCTTCTCCTCCACCATTTTGATTGGAGCTCCCCCAGATACTTTTCAATTTCCCTACCATTTCCCCAATCTTCACCCACTGCTCAGTCCCAAATCCAATGGCATGTATTTCATGTTTTACTTACATCTGCTCTCTACTTCAGTAGCAAGTTTCTATCAGTTAATTGTTTCTGCAGTGTGGCTGCTGAACAAACAACCTCAACTCAGAAGCTTAAAACAAGATAATCATTTATTCTCAGAGATGTGAGGTAGGGCACGGCCTGGTGGCTCCTGTATTAAGCTGCAGGTCTAGCTAATCCTGATCTATCATTCAGGCCTACTCCAGGGCTCTGGCTGAAGGAATAATAGGTACCTAGGGAATCCTTTCTTAGGATGGTGGCAGAGGTACAAAGAGAATAGTGCAAACACTTGAGGCCCTTACTGCCTACTCTTGGAACTGGCACTTTGTTACATTTCCCCCACCTGCCATGACAAAGGAAGTCCCTTAATTAAGCCTAAAGTCCTGTAACAAAAAAATATACCACCTTTGATGAGACCATGGCAGAATATTCATGCAGGGAAGGATTGGAGTCAATTTTATATACTACACTTTCAGAGTCCTGAATAGCCCTGAGTGCCACCAAGAATTTATAAGTGGGGCCAGCACAAAGAGTATCTACTTCTTTATTGCTAAATCCTTAATACTAGAATTATAATCAGTTAGTGCATCATTATTCTATAGCTTCTAGTTTGACCCTGGTAAAAAAGTATATGTTGTCAATTCACGCTGAAAAATACCTTCCATTACTTACCCATTTTCATGCTGGAAACTTTCATTTGAGTGAACAAAATACTAACTTTCATAATGAGTCTTATCACCTCCTTTCTTCTCATCATCATACTACTAGAACTGCCACTAGATCCTCAAAATGCACATCTTATCTGCAATCACTTAGAAGCTTTTATTTAGTCCCATGTCATCCTTCATAAATGTCCACAGATTTTGAGAGGATGAAGCACTCTGTATCCCCATTGCTCTTGAAATTTCCACCAGCCTTGATGTGAGAACCCCATTTTTAGGCCAATCATTGTGTTGGCAATCTTGACAATCTTAGTTGAACGCCTATGGAACCAATTTTCTCATTGCTTCCATTAGTATTTGATAATTTTTACTCTGCCATTTAACACCAAAATTCAGCGACTCACTAAGAAATAACTCAAGACATTCTAAATTTGGAGTACTATTTAATGATGTATTCTAATGTACTTATTCAGGGTACAATGATCTACATTTATCTATATTTTGGTCAGTATATTTATATTACCATAACAGGTTGCAAAGGGGTTACCCAACTTGAAAATTTTGCCCTTAATAAGTAGCTTTTTCTAGTCCAATTCTGTCACCATGTGTTTTGTTACATTATTCAAATTACCTAATTCTGGGACTTCCCTGGTGGCGCAGTGGTTAAGAATCTGCCTGCCGATGCAGGGGACATGGGTTCAAGCCCCAATTTGGGGAGATCCCACATGTGCGGAGCACCTAAGCCCGTGTGCCACAACTACTGAACCTGAGATCTAGAGCCCATGAGCCACAACTACTGAGCCCACGTGCCAACTTACTGAAGCCTACCTGCATGGAGCCCATGCTCCACAACAAGAGAAGACAACGCAGTGAGAAGCCCTCCCACTGCAACAAAGAGTAACCCCAGCTCGCCACAACTAGAGAAAGCCTGTGCATAGCAATGAAGATCCAACACAGCCATAAATAAATAAACAAATTAATTAATTAATTAAAGAGTGTGTCACAATAACTTAAAAAAAATTTACCTAATTCCTTGGACTTGGAAGGGTAATTCATATAAGAATAAAATACTTGAATAAATTTAACAAATGATGTGTAAATTCTTTATACTTAAAAATAAAAGTTGAGAGAAAGTAAAGGAGTTGGAAACAGATGGAGAAATATAACAGATTTATAGACTAAAAGAATCAATATTTCTAAGATGTCAAATTTTCCCAAATGGATCAATATATTCAGTGTAATCCCAATCACAATTCTAACAAGTTTTTGTGGAAAACAACAAACGGATTCACAGAGTATGATGCTAAAATATGTGGTAGTATAGAATATTGGTTCAGGACTCAGATCCTAGACTCAAACTCTTGGCTGTACCATCTTCTATGTGTGACCTTTAACCAAATAAAGTTTCACAACTCACAGTGATATTTAATTTGTCTGAAATTTGGTATGTCCCCTCCCTTTGTAAACAACATTTATGATTTTCTATAAACTGATGTGTTGGTAGTTTTCAAATGGGCCATGAACTGTGTTCCAGTAACACAGAGACAATATGAAACTCAGCTATCTCTGAACTTTTATTCTCTCATTTCTATAGACAGTAGCAATAGTAACCCACCTCAGGGAATTTCTGTGAAGATTAAATGAGATAATGCAAGCTACTTGGCAAAGTCCTGGCACACAATAGAGATTCAATAAATCTGGATTATCTAAAGGGAAAAAAGGATAAGAGATGAATGAGAGTTGGACACAAACAGTGCTTTTATAACTCACACTACATTGGCTATGGAATGATTAAACGAGACCAGTTCTTGAGCCTCAGATATAAAAAATGTCATTTTTCAAATTAAAAAAAATACTTTCTCCCAAAATAGTAAGCCAGTTACCTATGGCATATCAGTTCAAGCAAGAAGGACCACTATGAGAGATAAGGAATAAGGGATTTATGATAGAACTTACTGAATTGTGGGAGCTGGTAATGGCACCTATGGAAAGCCGTTCTGTGTCTAAAGAGGGCTGAAGTCATAAATGTAAGCAGGGCACACATCTAAAATTAAAAGCTGGGCATGAAATGAGTGAAAGCAAAGGCAAATTGGAATCTAAAAGAATATACAGGAACCCAGAAGACAAACTGGAAACTGCCCACAGCTAGCTCTCACTGCATTTAAATCTGACCACACAGTGACCTGTATATTTTAAAGCTGGCACACTTGACCTCATAGCTGTGTAGGTGTCTGGCCCAGGTCTCAGACAAGCTGGGAATATCCAGTGAGAGGCAAAGAAGCTGCAGACCCAGCTGCTGCAGGACATCAACAAAGTGTATCTGAAGATCAGCTACAACATGCATAAGCTGCAGCTGTGTTTGAGGTCCTGCACAAACTTTCTGATCATAATTACTGCTGCTTCACTTCCATCTTTCAAATCTTACATAAATTTTCTTGTAGGCAACCCTAACTTGGAACCATACAGGGAAGAGAATTCTGGAAAATGTATTTCTCAAGACCATTTCTCAACCCCTATGGTAAATTACCATGTCTTGTGTCAAAGTAGAGATGCATTTTCTACAGAATTACAGTCAAAACAAAACAAAACAAAACAAAAACCCATCATGGTTAAAACTATTAAGAAAAAATACCAAAAATTTTCAGTGAGCTTGAACATGATAGTGGCAAGTAGATGAAAGCAATGATGATTAGGTGGCTTGAAATAACTCATTTTAAAAAGGTATTACATCCAGAGAAGTAGTTGAAAGGTAGAATAGTCTTCACATATATGAAAGATTCTTACTCATAGGATTGCATGGTTGTCAAAAATCTGATGATTCTGTGATTGACAGGAGGACACCAACACATATAGGCAAAGGATATGAGTTGTGTGTATGTATATATATACATATATATATATTTTATAGTTCAGTTTTCCCCACTTTTTGTTTATTGGCATATAATTGCTTTACAATGTTGTGTTAGTCTCTGCTGTACAATTAAGTGAATCAGCTATATGTATTCCTCCGTCTTGCACTTCCCTCTCACCCACTCCTCCCATTCCACCCATCTGGGTCATCACAGAGCACCAAGCTGAGCACCCTGTGCTTTATAGCTATATACGATATTTGTTTTTCTCTTTCTGACTTACTTCCCTCTGTATGACAAACTCTACGTCCATCCACATCTCTACAAAAGAGCCAGTTTTATTCCTTTTTATGGCTTACTAATATTCCATTGTATATATGTGCCACATCTCTATCCATTCATCTGTTGTTGGACATTTAGGTTGTTTCCATGTCCTGGCTATTGTAAACAGTGCTGCAAGGAACATTGGGGTACATGTGTCCTTTGAATTATGATTTTTTCAGGGTATATGCCAGTAGAGGGATTGCTGGGTCATATGGTAGCTCCATATTTCATTTTTTAAGGAGTCTCCATACTGTTCTCCACAGTGGGTGTATCAATTTACATTCCCACCAACAGTGCAAGAGTGTTCCCTTTTCTCCACACCCTCTCCAGCATTTATTGTTTGTAGATTTTTCAAAGATGGCCATTCTGACCAGTGTGAGGTGATACCTCAATGTAGTTTTGATTTGCATTTCTCTAATAATAAGTGATATTGAGCATCTTTTCATGTGTCTCTTGGCCATCTGCATGTCTTCTTTGGAGAGATGTCTATTTAGATCTTCCACTCACTTTTTGATTGGGTTGTTTGTTTTTTTGATATTGAGCTGCATGAACTGTTTGTATATTTGGGGGATTAATCCTTTGTCCATTGCTTCATTTGCAAATATTTTCTCCCCTTCTGAGGGTTCTCTTTTCGTCTAGTTTATGGTTTCCTTTGCTGTGCAAAAGCTTTTAAGTTTCATTAGGCCCCATTTGTTTATTTTTGTTTTTATTTTCACTATTCTAGGAGGTGGGTCAAAGAAGATCTTGCTGTGGTTTATGTCAAAGAGTGTTTTCCCTATGTTTTCTTCTAAGAGTTTTATAATGTTCAGTTGTACATTTAGGTCTCTAATCCATTTTGAGTTTATTTTTGTGTATGGTGCTAGGTAGTGTTCTAATTTCATTCTTTTACATGTAGCTGTCCAGTTTTCCCAGCACAACTTATTGAAGAGGCTGTCTTTTCTCCATTGTATGTCCTTGCCTCCTTTGTCATAGATTAGGTGACCATAGGTGTGTGGGTTTATCTCTGGTCTTTCTAACCTGTACCATTGATCTATATTTCTGTTTTGTGCCAGTACCATACTGTAGCTTTGTACTTTATTTTGAAGTCAGAGATCCTGATTCCTCCAGCTCTCCTTTTCTTTCTCAAGATTGCTTTGGCTATTCAGGGTCTTTTGTGTATCCATACAAGTTGTAAAATTTCTTGTTCTAATTCTGTAAAGAATGCCATTCGTAATTTGTTAGGGATTGCATTGAATCTGTAGATTGCTTTGGGTAGTATAGTCATTTTCACAGTATTGATTCTTCCAATCCAAGAACATGGTATATCTTTCCATCTGTGTGTTATTCTTGATTTCTTTCACCAGCATCTTATAGTTTTCTGAGTACATGTCTTTTGCCTCCTTAGGTATGTTTATTTGTAGGTATTTTATTCTTTTTGATGTGATGGCAAATAGGATTGTTTCCTTGTTTTCTCTTTCTGATCTTTCATTGTTAGTGCACAGGAATGCAAGAGATTTCTCTGTATTAATTTTGTATCCTGGCAACTTTGCCAAGTTCATTGATGAGCTCTAGCAGTTTTCTGGTAGTGTCTCTAGGATATTCTATGTATAGTATCATGTCATCTGCGAACAGTGACAGTTTTACTTGTTCTTTTCCAATTTGTATTCCTTTTATTTCTTTTACTTCTCTGATTGCCATGGCTAGGACTTCCAAAACTATGTTCAATAAGAGTAGCGAGAGTGGACATCCTTGTCTTGTTCCTGATCTTAGAGGAAATGCTTTCAGTTTTTCACCATTGAGAATGATGTTTGCTGTGGGTTTGTCATACATGGACTTTGTTATGTTGAGGTAGGTTCCCTCTATGCCCATTTTCTTGAGAGTTTTCATCAAAAATTGCTGTTGAATTTTGTCAAAAGCCTTTTCTGCATCTATTGAGATGATCATATGTTTTTTTATCCTTCAATTTGTTAATATGGTGTATCACATTGATTAGTGTATGTTGAAGAATCCTTTCATCCCTGGGATAAATCCCACTTGATCATTGTGTATAATCCTTTTAATATGTTGTTGGATTCTGTTCACTAGTATTTTGTTGAGGATTTTTACATCTATGTTCATCAGTGACATTGGCCTGTAATTTTCTTTTTTTGTGATATCTTTGTGTGGTTTTGGTATCAGTGTGGTGGTGGCCTCGTAGAATGAATTTGGGAGTGTTCCTCCCTTTGCAAATTTTTGGAAGATTTTGAGAATGATAGGTGTTAGCTCTTCTCTAAATGTTTGATAGAATTCACCTATGAAGCCATCTGGTCCTGGGCTTTTGTTTGTTGGAAGATTTTTAATTACAGTTTCAATTTCATTAGTTGTGATTTGTCTGTTTATGTATTCTAATTCTTCCTGGTTCAGTCTTGGAAAACTGTACTCTTCTAAGAATTTGTCCATTGCTTCCAGGTTGTCCATTTTATTGGCATATAGTTGCTTATAGTAGTCTCTTATGATTCTTTATATTTCTACAGTGTCAGTTGTAATTTCTCCTTTTTTCATTCCTAATTTTATGGATTTGCATCCTCTCCCTTTTTTTCTTGATGAGTCTGGCTAAAGGTTTATCAATTTTGTTTCTCTTCTTAAAGAACCAACTTTTAGTTTTATTGATCTTTGCTACTGTTTTCTTTATTTCTGTTTATTTCTGCTCTTATCTTTATGATTTCTTTACTTCTACTGACTTTGAGTTTTCTTTGTTCTTTGGGTTTTCTTTGTTCTTCTTTCTTTAGTTGCTTTAAGTGTAAGGTTAGATTGTTTATTTGAGATTTTTCTTGTTTCTTGAGGTGAGATTGAATTGTTATAAACTTCCCTCTTAGAACTGCTTTTGCTGTGTCCCATAGGTTTTGGATCATCATGTTTTCATTTCATTTGTTTCTGTGTATTTTTTGATTTCCTCTTTGATTTCTTCAGTGATATCTTGGTTATTTAGCAGCACACTGTTTAGCCTCCCTGTGTTTGTGTTTTTTACAGTTTTTTTCCTATAATTTATTTCTAATCTCATAGTATTGTGGTCAGAAAAGATGCTTAATACGATTTCAATTTTCTTAAATTTTTCGAGGCTTGATTTGTGACCCAAGATGTGATCTATCCTGGAGAATGTTCCATGCGCACTTGAGAAGAAAGTGTATTCTGCCACTTCTGGGAGGAATACCCTATAAATATCAAATCTATCTGGTCTACTGTGTCATTTAAAGTTTGTGTTTCCTTATTTATTTTCTGTCTGCATGATCTGACCATTGGTGTAACTGGATGTTAAAGCCTCCCACTATTATTGTGTTACTGTCAATTTCCCCTTTTATGGCCATTAGCATTTGCCTTATGGATTGAGGTGCTCCTATGTTGGGTGCATAAATATGTATAATTGTTATATGTTCTTCTTGGATTGATCCCTTGTTCATTATGTTGTGTCCTTCCTTATCTCTTGTAACAGTCTTTATTTTAAAGTCTATTTTGTCTGATATGAGTATTGCTACTCCAGCTTTCTTTTGATTTCCATTTGCATGGAATATCTTTTTCCATCCCCCACTGTCAGTCTGTATGTGTCCCTAGGTCTGAAATGGGTCTCTTGTAGACAGCATATATACGGGTCTTTTTTTGTATCCATTCAGCCATTCTGTGTCTTTGGTTGGAGCATTTAACCCGTTTACATTTAAGGTAATTATCAATATATATGTTCCTATCATTACCATTTTCTTAATTGTTTTGTGTTTGTTTTTGTGGGTCTTTTTCTTCTCTTGCGTTTCCTTCCTAGTGAAGTTCCTTTAGCATTTGTAAAGCTGGTTTGTTGGTGCTGAATTCTCTTAGCTTTTGCTTGTCTGTGAAGCGTCAAATCTGAATGATATCCTGCTGGGTAGAGTAATCTTGGTTGTAGGTTTTTCCCTTTCATCACTTTAAATATATCCTGCCACTCCCTTCTGGCCTGCAGAGTTTCTGCCAGGGAAAATCACCGTATGAGGATTCCCTTGTATGTTTTTTGTTGCTTTTCCCTTGCTGCTTTTAATATTTTTCCTTTGAATTTAATTTTTGTTTGATTAATATGTGTCTTGGTGTGTTTCTCCTAGGGTTTATCCTATATAGGGCTTTCTGTGCTTTCTGGACTTGGGTGGCTATTTCCTTTCCCATGGTAGGGCAGTTTTCGACTATAATCTCTTCAAATATTTTCTCAGACAATTTCTTTTTCGCTTCTTCTTATGGGACCCCTGTAATTTGAATGTTGGTGTGTTTAGTGCTGTCCCAGAGGTCTCTGAGATTGTCTTCAATCCTTTTCATTCTTTTTTCTTTATTCTGCTCCTCGGCAGTTATTTCCACTATTCTATCTTCCAGGTCACTTATTCATTCTTCTGCCTCAATTATTCTGCTATTGATTCCTTCTAGTGTATTTTTCATTTCAGTTATTGTGTTGTTCATCTCTGTCCATTCTGTGTTCCAGGTCACTTATCCGTTCTTCTGCCTCAGTTATTCTGCTATTGATTCCTTCTAGTGTATTTTTCATTTCAGTTATTGTGTTGTTCATCTCTGTTTGTTTGTTCTTTAGTTCTTCTAGGTCTTTGTTATACATTTCTTGTATTTTCTCGATCCATGCCTCCATTCTATTTCTGAGATTTTGGATCATCTTTACTATCATTACTCTGAATTCTCTTTCAGGTAGGTTGCCTATTTCCTCTCCATTTATTTGGTCTTCTAGGTTTTTACATTGCTCCTTTGTCTGTAACATATTTTTTTGTCATCTCATTTTTTTTGATGGGTGGCACTATGTTTCTTTCTTACTGGTTGTTTGGCCTGAGGCTTCCAGAACTGAAGTTTGCAGGCAGTTGTGTATAGCTGGGTCTTGGTGCCTAGATGAGGACCTCTGGGAGACCTCACTCTGATTAATATTCACTGGGGTCTGAGGTTCTCTATTAGTCCATCAGTTCAGACTTGGTACTCCCACCACATGAGCTCAGGCCTGACCCCCAGCCCATGAACCCAGATCCTGCAAACTGTGCAGCAAAAGAAAAAAAAAAAGGAGAAAAATAACAAAGAATAAAAAATAAAATTAGAAAACTAACAGATATATTAGAAAAAATAAAAATATAAATGAAACAACAATTGGAATGTAAAACAGAACCACAATAGCAAAAAAACCCACAAAGGGGCGGGCTGGAAAAGGCCTTGGCTGTGGGGGGGGCGGAGCTTAGGCAGGTGTGGGGTTTAGGTGGGAAGTGGGGTCTAGGCTCAGTGCAGCCAGAGAGGGTCTCAGTTTGCCTCTGGCCTTGGAGGGAGGAGGACCAGGCCCGGGACACCAGCAGGCTCCCCAGGACCCAAGTGGGCAGGGGAAACACTAGCCATGTTCCTTCCCCGATCCTCTGATCCCCAAGGGTCCCTCTCCATTCACCTCTACTCTTCCTCCCCACACGCTGCCAGAGAGGGCCTCAGAGGGCAGAGGACCAGGCCCGGGATGCCAGCAGGCTCCTTGGGGCCTGAGTGGGCAGGGGAAATGCTAGCCACGTTCCCCTCCAATCCTCTGAACCCCCGAGGGTTTTCTCCATGTCCCTGTTGATCCCCTCATGGTGAGTGGGTCTCTCCAGGTGTGGGAACCCCTCCCCTCCCCCAGCCGCCCCTCAGGGATGCTGCTCCTATCCCACCTCCACTTCTCCTACCCCCACACTCCCCCCAATGTCCTACCCAGTTGCTTGGGGGTTCCTCCTGTTCCCTTGAGTGTTGAGGTCTCCCACCAACATCTGGTAGGTGCCCTAGTTGTGAGGAGACACAAACTCTTTGTCCTCCTACTCCACCATCTTGACCCCACCTCCCCCCTCCCCAAGGGGCAGAGTTAAGATACATATTTACCTCTTAATGCAGGTAAAATATATATAATTCACTACAAACAGACAGCTATACAAGCCAGGCAAAACACCAGCACATCCAGACAGAAAGGCAAGGCAAGCTCCCTTACCCTTCAAGTCTTCCCGAAGCAGTCTTTCTACTGGGATACTACTTAATCAGAGTGAGAATTCTGTCACATCTTTCAAACAGACTTGACTTATCATTCTCAAGGTTTTGTAACTCCTGGCTATTTCTAGCTGTTATTGAAACTCTGGCTATGTGCTTGACTCCTCACCAGGTTCAAGAAATTTGTAAAAACCTCCTCACGTGCCTGAGTTGAATTTTTCCAGGCATAGCATGCCACTAGCTTGCCAAGACTTTAGGCTTGCCTATGATCCATTCTGCTAGGAGAGTTTTCTTATCCAAAAATGAATGGGTGGAAAAGAGGAAATGATCTTAAACTCTGAAACTAGCGGTCTAATTTAGGTACAAAATGATATTTTATGATAGTGGGACTTTAAGAGACTGGAATGAGGACTACAGAATCCCTATGAGTTAAGTTTTTTTTTTTTTTTTTTTTTTTTTTGTGGTACGCGGGCCTCCCTCTGCTGCGGCCTCTCCCGTTGCGGAGCACAGGCTCCGGACGCGCAGGATCAGCGGCCATGGCTCACAGGCCCAGCCGCTCCGCGGCATGTGGGATCCTCCCGGACCGGGGCGCGAACCCGGTTCCCCTGCATCGGCAGGCGGACGCGCAACCACTGCGCCACCAGGGAAGCCCAAGTTTTTTTTTTTTAAATAGGTCCTTTTCTTTCTGGTTTGCTCTAATTGTGATTCTAGATGTCTCAAAATACCTCCCAAAATTTTATTCAATCAAATTTTATTTAATCATTCATTTAGAAAAATTTTTTTGAGCACCCACCATATACCAGGTACTGCCTAGAATGTCAAAAAATGGAAGACTTGACTATCTAGGTTTTAAAAAGAGATTACAAAAACCCTTCATGTTATACACCAAATAAAGTTATCAGACTTCTACACACTGTTCTATCAGAACAAATCCGTAATTTAATACTTCCTCTTCTTAAGTGACATATCTGTTTTCTATAAGTAATTTTCATAAGTATATGTGTAGTTTCTTTGTTATGTTGGTTGCTAATGTGGATTCCATGTAGATCAAGACTTGGCCACCACACACTATTGAGTTATTAGCAAGTTATTCATATAAAGAACATTTTCAACATTATTGGGACAATTCAGAAACATTTTTCTCAGTAAATATTTTAAAAAACCTGATTAGCAATCAGCTACTAATAATTTTTGAATTTTCTGTTCAAGCAAATGTAGCAATCAGGTTTCATGAAATAATTATGAAGAGTTTGTGCCAACATAGAGGCATTTGTGACCATTTTATATTATTTGTGCAAATATTAAACCAAGTGCCTGCCATATTCCACACACTTACAAATGCTGATAACATTGCCCTCCTTATTTTAATAGCTTTCTGGGAACTTTGCTAGGGTCTGTATTAAGGACTAACTAGATTTATGTGTATCCTCCTTTTCTATGATTCCTTTTCTCACCATTCTATTAGTACAGACATCTCCTGCTTTAAATTTTCCCCATCAAATTTATAAATACAAAAAGACAAATTGTTGCACAACATTTACAACATCAACAACATCCAAAACCAAAAAAGCAGTCCCTTGGCTCCTTAAAGGCAATTCTTTTCAATCATTTTAACTATATCTTTTGGTATTTTCTTCCATATGCCTAAATTTCCTGATTTTACAGTTTCAGATATTATCTACTGACTTCTTACTTTGGGAGATTAAAACTCTCTTTATATTTCCTCCAACTCTTCTCTATCCACACATGCTTGAGTGTATGTGTGCACACGTATACACACACACCCTTCTTCCCACGCCAACTTCCCAATAACTATATAATAATTTTGTGTTACAATAATATTCAATTTTAACATTATTAAAACTACAACTATAGCATCATAGTTCAGCTGTATAATATTCTATGATCCCATTTGCTTTCTTTTACATCTACATTTCCCTTTTAAAAAAATTATATAAGTGTCAGGTGTGCAGCATTACAGTTCAACATCTGTATACACTGCAGATACACTACAGAGAGATCATCACCACAAGTCTAGTTACCAACCATCACCATACAGTTGACCCCCTTCACCCATTTTCCCTATCCCCAATCCCCTTCCCCCCTGGTAACTACTGGTCTGTTCTCTATATCTATGAATTTATTTTCATTTTGTTTGTTTTGGTTTTTGTTTTTTAAATTCTACATGAGTGAAATCATGCAGTAGGTGTCCTTCTTCATCCAACTTATTGTCTTCTTTTTTTTAACTTTCCTTTCTCTATGTACTGCTCTCTTGTCAAGGATTCCTAGTTTCATGGACCCCAGATCTGCCTCCTACTTTGCTTATACCCTTCTTTTGAAACACAGATTCTAGTAACTTCCTGAGAAAGAGCAAATGGGAGGCAAATTTTTTGAGGCCTTGCATGTCTGATGTTGTCTTTATTATACTTATATTTGATTGAGAGTTCAGCTGGGTATGAGAATACCAGGTAGGGAGTTTTGAAGGCATTTCTTCTTCTTTCCTAGTTTCCAGAGTTAGTTTTGAGAAGTCTGATGCTATTATAATTCCCGATCCTTTTAAGAAACCTGTTTCTTGTTTTTCCTTATAAAGTTTTAGAATCATCTTTTTGGGCCCAGTTGTGTGCTGGACTCTTCTTAATTGTCCTTTTCAGTCTGAAAACTATCTCTAAATTCTGGGAAATATTTTTAAATAATTTATTCATTAATTTTCTTTCCTTAATTTTTTTTCCATTGTGCCTTTTTAAAATTTCTATTTTTTGAATGCTAATCTCCTACAGTGAACTCCTAATTTTATTGTCTTTCTCCCTCCTTTCTGTATCTTTTCGCACTTTTGGGGAGATTTGCTCAACTTCATAATTTAATCCTTCAGATGAATGCTTTGTCCCTGCAGTTATTTCCAAGAGCACCATTATGTTCTTTCCTCTTTTTTACAGCCTCCTTTTCTTATTTCAAGGTTGCAGCAGCTTCACTAATTATTTGAAGACATTAATCATAATTTTTTAAACTTTTTTTTTGCTCTCTGAGTTGTCTAAAAATTCTTCAAAGTTCTTTTGTCTTTGGTTTATGTGTGCTCTATCTCCCATGTTATGGGACATTTTTTTTCCCATAAAATGATTGTCCATTCATATTTCAGTTGAAGTGCTAAGAAACTGCTAGGGTGCTCTGTGTCCATGGGCTGGGCTTATTTACTGGTTCTCTGCAATATAAGGTGATAAAGCTGAACCATTTTACCAGGAGTTCTGAAAGTCTTAATACCTCTAGGATATCTTCTACCAAAAGTAATGCTTTACTTTCCTACCTGGGATTTATAGTCTGGCTGCCACTGTTCTTAGATTCAAGTAGAGAAGGTATCTCACTATTCAGAATGTAGATTTTCATGTAATCCCACTGCTTTCAGTATAAAACTCTCCACCTTCAGCTGTGTTTCTTTGGTACAAACTCATCAGAGATTAAAACTCTGATTTTCAACCAGTCTCGTGGATCATGTGACTTGGTTTCTAGCATGTAAAATGTGCTACAACTCTTGTAGCAGAAACACCCTGTCCACATAGGAGCAAGGTATTTTTGAGCAGAATTACAATTGACTCAATCTATCCACTGGGAAAATAATGTCCTCAAACGCTCTACATGGCCAATTAAAAGTCCTTACAGAATATGTTAGAAAGTTCTTAAATTAATATAAAATAATATCAGGAAATTCTATAACTACATAATGCAATGGACATCAAGTCACAAAAATACCACGTTTTAAAAAAATTATCCTAAATCCCTCATCATGCCTCCTAACTCTGTTTCCATGATCTCTGTAATCCTACATCACCTGTGTTCTTGGGTCCTACAACTTCACTGGTTTTAGAGCTTCCCACTGGGTCTTTCCTGCTGGGTCCTTTGGTCTCCCTCTTAGATATTGCTTTCTCTTAATCTCCAGGCAATGTCAACTCTCTCTCTCATAACTTCCATCTTAATGAAATATTTATTCACCCTCTGTCAATATCATAGTATTTATTAATATATTTAAAATAGAAAAATCTAATAGTATTCCTAGAAACAGAGGACAAAAATCCCTCTCAGTTACAAGATAGGACAACATTCAAACTAGATCCACTACTTACAGCTTCCTTTCCTGGTGAGGTTAGTTGTGTTTTATGATCATCTAAAATTCCCATTCTTTGGAAGCCTTCAAGCAGAGGGATGGGCCAAACTTTAACCTATCTCTTCTCTTAAAATCTCTATTGTAGAGTTGGTTTCCTGATCCAGGTGAAGGTCCAGAGTTGTGAGGCAGGTAACTGCCAACATACACCATGGATTCTGGTATTCTTTCAGGCCATTTGAAATGCCACCTTAAGAAAGACCGTGAGTTCAAATCCTTCATACAGATACAACTCACAAATGTAGAGGACAGATTGGGAAAGAAAACAGGAAGATCTCCTCTCTCTCCCTCTCCCTCCCTCTCCTTCTCTCTCTCTCTCTCTCTCTTTCTCTCTCTCTCATACACACACACACACACACACCCTCTGCCTTTGGCAGTTAAAAATTATGACCAAATGCTTCTCAGTAGCTTTCAGTTGTTATGAGTGTACAAAGGAAGACAGCTGATCTCTAAGATAACAAGGGTCCAAGTAAAATAAAGCCTTATAGATTAAAGTCAACACTTAAATTAAAATGAAATCATATCCTGGACTGGCTGTGAAGTGCAGGTCTTCCATACTCTCTATGACCAACAGCCGTAGCCAAACAGGTTGTAATTAGAGCATCATAGTTCAAAACTTCCAGCCAAACTCTCACTTTGGTCTCCTGATAAAGCTTTGCCTGAAATTGTAAATGTTTGAAATATAAGAGAAATTCAGACAGAAAATACAAGGGGTCCTTGAGAAAGAGACTTCCATTTTTACCTGGGCTAGTGGGTCAGGAGTCAGGGTCATGCCTTTTCCTGATGTGTCTCTAAATAGAACTAAGGCTCTGATGCTAAACTTTTCATAAACGATAGGGTTTGTGGTGGTTTCCTTTCAGCAGCATATTTCTTGCTATGCAGGATACAATTATAAATAACTTATTATTCTGCACACTTATGTCCTTCTTTTTCTTTCTCTCCCTCCTCATTCATTCTTTCCATATCTTCAATCTACCTCCCACTCGAATGCCCCATCTCCCATGGCAGAAATACAAGCACATAGTGAGAAAAGCACAGAATTTAATGACCTCAGAAATGTCTACATTTAAACTCAATTTTTAGAATCTAATTTTTAGGTTGGAGTCTTTTCTTCTAATCCACATGGAATTCAGAAAATGTCAGGCCCAGAAATATTGAATACTAACTACATTTTGTTGGTGATAATAACTGTGATAGCAAATAGCATGAAAATGCATTTTAATTACCAATTCTTTCCTTTAATTCATCAAAAAGGATATTAATTATAACAGCCAACATTACTTGGGTGCTTACTATGTTCCAGGCAGTGTTCTAAGTGACTGATGTGTATTATCTCATTAAATCATTGTAACAGTCCTATGAGGGATCGTTCCCACTTTATGGATGAAGAAAGGAAAACCCAGAAGAGCATTGACCTGATTGACAAGCAACAGTGCCAGAGTTGGAACACAGACATCAACCCCGCAAAGTCTGTATTCATAAGGAGTAGACTATAAGACCTCTCCACGTGACTGTGTACTGTATACTGAAAGAATCGTTAATCAGGGAAAGTTAGAATGAAAGGAGCTAAGAAACCCACTAGTCTACCCTCCCCCCACATGGAGAAATGGAGGCAGCCTACAACATCCCTGAGAGGTTGCACCCAGCTTCTGTCGAGCTGACATGTTTGAAATTCAGCTGCTATTCTATTTGGTCAGCCTGAGCCAGCTCTGGGTAGTATCAAAACAAGGTGGAAGAGGTTTCCTGGCAACTAGAACAGTAACCTTGGCCTAACAGCCCCAATGCTCAATTTTTCTTTCCCTCAATTCACTCAGACATGTCTTCCCTTTCTTTTTCAAATATCTTCTTCTTGCTTTCTACAAGATAAAAGAAGAATTAAAGCTTGTTTCATGAGGCCAGAAATGAGTTACCTTTAGAATTTGATATTCAATTATTGTTATTTTTTTAAATGTTAGTTTTTGAATTTCCACCCCTATATCCACAGATATAGGCTGCATGTTTTTAAAAAGTAAATTAAAAATTGTATTCCTTTCTGTGTATCCTTTTGGAAAACGCGGGCATTCCCTTTGAGAAAAACTATTTTTCTGAAGCTCAGGTCAAGGGTTCCCATTCTAAGGTCTACTTCAGCTGGAGGGCCGTGATCCCACTTCACTGGGTTACCCCGCAGCGCCCAAGGTGAGTTAAAATGGAGTCAAACATCAAGGACAAAAGAGGCACCTTAGTCCTGGTGCTGTTTTTCTTCCAGGTAAAATGAGAAATCAAATCCTCCCCTCTTCAGGCAGCACTGTCCTCTCTGAACATGACGTTAACTTCCACAAACAAGCCTGGTGGTAAAGGGGGTGATTAGCTAGATAGGCCTTAACAGCTGGGCTCCCGGAGCAGGCAGCAGGGTGGGGGAGGGGCATTACCAGGCACCAGGGCTTGTAGCTCTATCGGCAGCGGCGGCAGCAGCAGCAGAAGCAGATGAGAAGCTTCTAGAGGTGGGGGCAGGGGAAAGCCCAGACTGTAAACATCTCTTGCCTGTTGCCTAGAAGCAGTGGCAGCAAACAATCCAAAGACTGCTCCCAGATTTTCAACATTTCCTTTATACACAGGGCTCTGTTTCTTTTTAAGATATGCGGCCATTTTATAAGGTCATCAGCGCACATGTGATATGTGTGTCTATTTTAATCACTTCCTAGCCACCCCGGGGAATTGCTTACCTAAAGTGGTCAATTATTGTTTAACAAAACCTTGTTAATGTTAATATATTAATTCTGAGGCTTTTATAAGCCTTTTATGACTACTCTCTATTAGGCACTCATTAGTAAGAATCAACAGAAACAAAAATATACTGCTTTGTTTAGAGGTAAAATTTGAGAGTTCCTTATTAATAGTTTTCTGAAACAAGCTGTGATGAAGGGCAGGAGTTATGTATTGTAAATTTGTTGAAAATGTGATAAGAGTAATGCTATAGACTGTCTTGCAGAAATGAACTATGAAATATCTCACACACACACACATACACAGCAAGAAAAGGGTAGGGTAGTAATAGTGGAAGATTTTAATTACCTACGCATAGGACAAGATTACATCAAGTGGAGGAAGTAGGGCTGGATCTGGTGCAAAGCTACTTTCTAATTTAATGTGTACATCAACCTGAAAAGGGAGGAAAGAATGCCAGGTCTATGATTAAATAATATTTAGGACTCAAAGCAAAGAGAATGGGAAAAACAGTGATTAAACCTCATTAAGCATAGGATTTAATCCCAGATACAAGCTAGAGGTGTTTAGAGACAACATGGAATTTTAGGAAGACAGAAAATTAAATACAGTATATAATCATTAACTCAGAAAGAGACATGCCACCGAATTAAGGTCAGGGTAAATAGCAGGGAAATGGTTTTTAAAAACACAGCATCACCCAGAATCCCAGTCCCACTAAGAAGTGGTAAATTTGTTTAGCCTTTTACAAGATCACAGTGGAAAAGTAATGTTTCTAGAATGATGCAGCAAAGAAAAGGCTCCCCTACCCTTTTCCAAGATCCAGAAATCTTAAATAGAAAATCAAATCCTCTATACTTGGAAGGGAACTCTAAAAGGACCCAGGGGAGAAAAAAGAGGCAAAAAAATTACCAACTCAGAAGACAAACTTCTTTTATGACATTAAAAGTGCACAACCCAGCAAGGCATCCATAGGGCCATTAAGGGGATGAGTGGGAAGTCAGTGACAGATGAGGCTGCCTTTGCTGAGAGCCTGAATGAATTCTCTGCCTGAGTATTTACCATAGAAGCTGAAGGTCACATCCTGGAAATCGGGATACATTTTCTTGAGGGGAAAAGTGAAATGTTAAAAGGATTTTATGATCACCCTGGAGCAGATAGTTGGACAATTAGAACTATTAAAAGTTGACAGGTCACAAGACCCAGATTAAGTATGTCAAAGAAATCGGAGAAAAGTGCAAAGGAAACAGGAAATGCCTTCAGCAGTGTTTCTTGATAGCTTGCTCAAAGGAGCCTGAAGAATTGAGCTGGGAGCTATTCTAGGACTAGGTGTTTAAAAGAAATCCTGGGAATCTTTAGAAATCTAGCCAACAATAATCTGAGTCATGGTTACAAAGCAGACAGGCCCACCCTCGTTTTGCAGTTTTTAGAAATACATAATCTGGTGAAGAGATAACATTAGCTTTATAAATCACAAACAATTGGTATTTTCACAGAAATGGGGCATTTATGCACTATTCCACACAGGTAAAAATGGAATTCACTTAACTGCATCTAAATTTCCTAAATTATTTCTCATAATTTCATCTATAATCTGTCTGAATTAAATGCAGTAGTATGAGAGTAAATCCAAACTATCCCTAGACTCAAGGGAATGTGTATATGTGAAACGGAAAGGAAAGCTTTGGGAAATTACTGTCCGTTGTCACTTTCATCATCACCATCACTGTGCGATCATTAAATACATACTTGTGTACAATACTATAGCCAGGGAGGGGTTTGAGGGGGAGTCATTCTCTGTCCCAGGGTTTGGATCTCACAGTGATTCATCTATGCTTTTGGTCATTGTCTTACCAACTATCATGACATCATATTATTTTTAAAAACAAAAGAATAAGAACAGTCCACTTTCTGAGGATGTGTTCAGACTGGACGACTGCTCCATGCGTCAGCCTCCAGCTGTGTTTCCATGAACCCATAAAAATAATGTAAATAGTCACAGAACTGTGAAGTTAAAATTGGAAGGGCAGGTGGCATTACTTAGTGTTCAGTAATGACTTAAACACTGCATTTTCTTTTCCTTTTGCCCTTCCTCCTCTCCGTCTGCCTGCCTTTCTTTCTACCCTCCCTCCTTCCTTCCTGTCTGCAAATGTTTATTGAATCTCCTAGGCCAGACTGTAATATTTAGCAATAACAACATGCAAACATGTATTACTGCCCTCAAATAATTCCCAGAGTAGTGGCAATATTGACAGTGTGATAGAGGCTAAAGGAGTAAAAACCCAAAGTGTCCAGAATTATATAAGAGAGTACATAACACAGCCAGGGGCTAGTCAAGGGAAACGTGGTCTATCGAAGGAAACAAGAGGAGTTAAGTGAAGGAGAGGTGAGAAAGGATGCTGTAAACATAGAGTATATTTACAAAGGTTTAGAGAGGAGACAACACAGTGAACTGCAAAATGATGTGACCAGATTATTCTCTCATTTTGTATTTTTATATTTTTTCTACCAAACCCTACCACACGAACTGCATTTATTTATTTATTTTTAAATCAGTTTACTGTTTTTATTTTTTTTTTAATTTTTATTTATTTATTTATTGGTTACATTGGGTCATCATTGCTGTGTGCAGGCTTTCTCTAGTTGTGGCGAGCGGGGGCTATTCTTTGTTGCTGTGTGTTGCCTTCTCATTGCGGTGGCTTCTCTTGTTGTGGAGCATGGGCTCTAAGTGCACGGGCTTCAGTAGTTGTGGCACACAGGCTGGGTAGTTGTGGCTCGCAGGCTCTAGAGCACAGGCTCAGTAGTTGTGGCACATGGGCTTAGTTGCTCCACGGCATGTGGGATCTTCCTGGACCAGGGATCGAACCATGTCCCCTGAATTGGCAGGCAGATTCTTAACCACTGAGCCACCAGGGAAATCCCACAACATTTATTATTGAATTTAATTTCTTATATTTTCTTAGGAAGAAAATAGCAAAAGCAGAAGATAGAACAAAGTGAATAGAGAGCTGAGTGATTTAGAAAAAGAATATCAAAAGTGTTCATAAATTTCAGAAATACATGTACTTTGTTTAACCTTTTCATTAATGACCAGGAGGGGTCTACTTCAAAAGTGAAATTTTGGTGGCTTACCAAGAAAATAAGGATGGTGAAGAGGGGTGGTGACATTGACATGATTGAATACATCAGGCTCTGTGGACCTAAAAAGAGCAAGAATAGTTTATGCAAGAAAGAGGAAAAATCACATAGCAAGGACTACCTATATGCATATGAAATAAAGAGAGCCCAGTGGAAAATATGGACCAGGGTAATACAGTGAAGTTATGATCAACATGAAAATAATACCTCCTAATTTTTCTTAACAAGCCATCCCCTTAGAAACTGGTGAAATCTTTCTTGCAGAAGTACTGAAAAATCACTCTTGTAAATCACTCCCTTCTAGCTCTGAAGCTGTATTGCAGTTCAAGACCTGAACGCACATCCACTGTTCCTCTTCCTGTGCCTACCGCAGAGCTCAAGCCAGGAAACTGGCTTTGCACTGATCACATTAACTTTCTCCTTTACCATCTTCGTTGGAGTCTACAGTCACTGTACTACTCACATTCCTCAATCTTAGTAAACGTCAGCAAGCAGGATTCTCAGAAAATGCGAAGTTTTTTAGTACCCCCAAGTCTCCCTTTCCATCTTTCACATTTTGCTTACTATTTCTCTAGTTTCCCTACTACAACGTAGCAAACCCTGTGTTTTGAAGAAATGCCCCTAATAATCATTTAACCATAGTGTATGGTATGCCAGCTTTACCTGGGTTATTCCCATTAAGTCCACTGGTTACAGAAGACAAATCTTTATTCCAAATGAGAGGAATTTTAAAAGCAAGCGAAGCAAATGATGGATATTTGCCTGGAAGGAAGTAGGGATAGGAAGAGAATGCCATGGAACTTATCAGAGGCCCTGTAAATATGACATTAAAAATAAAAAGCTCCAGTACCTCACTGGCCGTAATGCTGGAGCAGTGTCCAGGACACACTGGCCAATGTTTATGTTTTAGTTGCTGAGTCACAGGGTAGCCATGTTTGTAAATCAAACTTATTACATCTTACTCAGAAAGTAGTTTCTCTACTGCAAAGAACATAGCCGGCATGCAAAAAAACAGGTTGTTTTTCTTTTTATTTCCCTGATTTCAAAGCCAGAAGTGGGTTATACCAAATAGTATTGAAGTTTTAAAAAATGATATATGTCAGATGATTGACTGATGATTTGCAAATAAAAACGTGGTCTACGTGTCACTTTAATTCTTAAGGAGGTAGTGGAGGAGTAAAATATGTAAGCTGATCAATACATATAGATGGTTAAGAACACTGAGCTGATTTCAGCAGATTGGAGCTCTGGGTCAAGAACTGCCTTTGACTTGCTTTCTGACCTCTGGCAAATCAATTAAAACTCATCTCTATGCACTTGCCGCACTTAAAAACTAGAAATAAAAAGATTCTCTGCCTACTCACCCAAACACTTGCTGTTGCAAAATAAGAGATGAACCTTAAAAATAACCTTGCAGTAAGTACCATGTGACGGGTATCACTTTAAAGCAGTGACACATACGGCAGAGGAGAACCCTGTAAATATTTGTGAAACAAGTATAAATTTCTGGAAACAGTACTTGAATAAATTTAAAAAGAATCTCTTGGAAGGAATGGAAACCTAAAGTCAAACTACTAGAGTAAAAATACTGGAGACATTGACACATATTTAGTTAGGCATGGTTTCTGAAGGAAAAGTTTCCATTATGAGGGACAACTTTTCACTTATTTTCAACCTCTCTTTCATACCTCTCCCTTGTTTGCACTCCTGTCAATCACTGCTGCAGATAAGGCAGGATGCAGGATGATGCTTGAATATTTGTATGTTCATTTCTTCAAAATATGGTTTTCCAGCAAGTACCATAAGCTTTGGTCATTTAATATCTGTTCCAAATTTATACTTTCTTTACATAGACATTGGACACACTTTACTCTGATTTTATAAAGCAACAATAATTCATTTTCAGGTACTGAATGATATGTGTACATTACAAAAAAGAAATTATGTACTCAAAGCCTAAATGCAGTTAAAGTTGCTTTAGAAATATTTTAAAAACAATTTTATAAATTCTCCATAATTTTTAGCATCTGGATATATATAGATAGTCCATTTCAACTTATATTCCAAATGTCAATTGTGTTTATGAAAATTCCTATATAATTTACAGACATTTCTCAGAATTCAAAGAGTAATATTAGAAAAATAATTCATAACCATATTTTAAAAAATAGCTAGGAATAGTCTGGGAGAGATGGAAAAAATAAAAGACCAGAGTGGACAGTAAGCCTATTAATGTGAACAAAAGTTGCTTGTATTTATTTATTTTTAATTTTTTCTTTTATATTGGAGTATAGTTGATTAACAATGTTGTGTTTCAGGTGTAGAGCAGAGTGATTCAGTTATACATATACATGTGTCTATTATTTTTCAAGTTCTTTTTCCATTTAGGTTATTACAGAATATTGAGCAGAGTTCCCTGTGCTATACAGTAGGTCCTTGCTGGTTATCTGTTTTAAATATGGCAGTGTGTATATGTCAATCCCAAACTCCCAATCTATCCCTACCCCCCTTACCCCCAGTAACCATAAGTTTGTTCTCTAAGTCTGTGGCTCTGTTTCTGTTTTGTAAATAAGTTCATTTGCCTTGTTTTTTTTTTTTAAGATTCCACATATAAGTGATATCATATGATATCTGTCTTTCTCTGTCTGACTTACTTCACTTAGTATGAAAATCTCCAGGTCCAACCATGTTGCTGCAAATGGCATTATTTCATTCTTTTTAATGGCTGAGTAATATTTCATTGTATATATATACATCTTCTTTACCCATTCATCTGTTGCTGGACATTTAGGTTGCTTCCATGTCTTGGCTATTTTAAATAACACTGCAGTGAACATTGGGGTGCATGTATCCTTTCGAACCATGTTTTTCTCCAGATATATGCCAAGGAGTGGGATTGCTGGATCATATGGTAGCTCTAGCTTTAGCTTTTTAAGGAACCTCCATACTGTTCTCCATAACAGCTGTACCAATTTACACACCCACCAATAGTGCTGGAGGGTTCCCTTTTCTCTACACCTTCTCCAGTATTTATTGTTTGTAGACATTTTGTTGATGCCCGTTCTGACTGGTGTGAGGTGATACCTCATTGTAATTTTGATTTGCATTTCTCTAATAATTAGTGATGTTGAACATTTTTTCATGTACTTTTCATGAGGTTTTGACATAGCAGTCTATATATAAACAAGGCTGTTTCAAGTTGCTGGTCTTTTAATTTCAAATGCATTTCCAATATCCTGCATTTGTGCCCTCCTCTTCTCACAGTTGCTGGTTTTGATATTATATTTGTGTGTGGATGATTTCGTACCTTTACTGTATGTTTGTCTTTACTGGTGAGTTTTTCCATTTGTAATTTTCTTGTTTCTAGTTGTACTCATTGGCAGCCTACAGGAGGTCTCATGCCAATGAGTATTCCCCAGAACTACCGCTGCCAGTGTCTTTGTCCCCGCAGTGAGCCATAGCTGCCCCCTGCCTCTGCAGGAGACCCTCAAATACTATCAAGTAGGTCTGGCCCAGGGTCTTACGAGGTCACTGCTTTTTCCCCTGGGCTCTGGTATGCACGAGATCTTGTGTGTGCCCTCGAAGAGTGGAGCTTCTCTTTCCCCCCGTCCTGCAGGATTGCTGTGATCAAACCCCACTGGCCCTCAAAGCCAGATTCCCTGGGGGGCATCTCCTCCCACTGCCAGACCTCCACGCTGGGGAGCCTGTTGTGGGGCTCAGGACTTTCACTCCTGTGGGAGAACCTCTGTAGTATAATTATTTTCCAGTTTGTGGGGTGCCCAACTGGTGGTTATGGGATTTGATTTTATTGCTATTGAGCCCCTCCTACTCTCTTGTTGTGGCTTCTTCTTTGTCTTTGGATACAGGGTATCTTTTTTTGGTAGGTTCCAGCGTTTTTTTGGTCAATGGTTGTTCAGCAGTTAGTTGTTATTGTGGTGTTTTCATAAGAAGAGCTGAGCTCACATCCTTCTGCTCTGCCATCTTGTCTCCCCAACAGTTGATTTTAAAGTCCATTGATACCCACCTCCTTACATACACACACACGCACACACACACAGATCATTTGGGTTGTGCGCTATGCTATTTTAAATTTCATTCTATTTTGTATGTGATATGGTTTTAAGAGCAGCTTTGAAATTAAGCAAAGTATATGTTGCTAATGTAGTATAGTTAAATAAATGCAGGACATACTGAGTCAACTGTGTTTAGATATAATACTTACAAGTATTTTGTAAGGCTCCATGGGATTGACTTTGTAAACCCCAAATTCAAAAAGTTACAACAAATTTTTCAAATTATGTCACTCTCTCATATTGTTAGAGAATGTTTAATGTCCTTAAAAAATATTCTACCACATAGGAAGTTAATTTTCACATTTATCTGGTCTAAGAAAGACCCCAGTGTAAGGAAAGGTCAAGGAAGAGGTTATGGTAAGTTGTGGGAAAGATGGCACATTTTCTTGCTCTAGACATAGTTCTCTATATGAGTGAATGAAGGATCTTTCTTAATTGGCCAAACCTGGATGAAGGGCACAGAATTAGCAACTGATCTCAAAAACAAGGTAGAGAATGCCATTACATAATATCTATTAAGATGGAAAGACATTTACAGTGTACTGTTAAAAAGAGAGAGGTAAATTATAAAACAATATTTACAGTGATTAATCATTCCTATGAGCAAGGAATAAAAAGGAAAATAAGTATATATAAGAATGAATTCATAACGATTATCTCTAGGTTATGGAATTGTGGAAGTTTTTTTGCTTTATCTGAAATTTCTAATATTACTCAATGAACAACTACTATTCTGCCATGAAAGAAATAGTATTTTTAACTTTTAAACAAAAAATCAATTCTTGTTTTCTGAGATATTATCTCAGATTTGATATTCTGATTTTGATTCATACATATTTGACATTTAGACATAAATTTTCCTTCATGTTACATGCATATTTGCATATAATCTATAGATTACATAGATAACTGCACTAGTAATTAATAAGATTTAAGTTTATATAAAATTAACAAGACCTTTTAACCTAATTATTCAATGGTAACAAATTTTGCTGACACTTTTAATTTATTACATGCTAACAATAGGAATATATTTTGACTTATAAAATTAATAGGGTCGTGTAGAATTAATAGTTACTGGTTTGTTTCTCCAGTTACATGCAGAGAGTCTTAGAATCATATAATGGTTTAGGGCTGTAAGGGATCATTCAGCTTAACCCATTAATTTTATAGATAAGGATGCTGAGGTTCAAAGAGACTAAGATATTACCCAAGGTCACTCGTTTAGTTCATGGCAGTGAGTATTATGACCAAGTCTTCAGATGTTGAGTCCATCTAAGTTCATAGTGTATACAAAAGAATGTATACAGATAGAATTTACTTCTTTCTTCTGAAATTCTTTGCTTTACTGTATTTGAAATTCTGAAGTTACCTTTATTTAATTTTAAAGTACATAATTTATCTCTTTAGAACTTGTCTTTTAATATTAATAAATTTAGATTTATTTGAAGAAATTTTAGGTACTCATAGTTGTAAAAATATATATTGAATATAAAGGTATGGCTTTAAACAGTTTTGACTTTATTTTTTAACATCTTTATTGGAGTATAATTGCTTTACAATGGTGTGTTAGTTTCTGCTTTACAACAAAGTGAATCAGTTATACATATATATATGTTCCCATATCTCTTCTCTCTTGCGTCTCCCACCCTCCCAACCTCCCTATCCCACCCCTCTAGGTGGTCACAAACCACCTAGCTGATCTCCCTGTGCCATGCGGCTGCTTCCCACTAGCTATCCACCCTACGTTTGGTAGTGTATATATGTCCATGCCACTCTCTCACTCCGTCACAGCTTACCCTTCCCCCTCCCCATATCCTCAAGTCCATGCTCTAGTAGGTCTGTGTCTTTATTCCCGTCCTACCCCTAGGTTCTTCATGACCATTTTTTTTCTTAGATTCCATATACATGTGTTAGCATACGATATTTGTTTTTCTCCTTCTGACTTACTTCACTCTGTATGACAGACTCCAGGTCTATCCACCTCATTACAAATAACTCAGTTTCATTTCTTTTTATGGCTGAGTAATATTCCATTGTATATATGTGCCACATCTTCTTTATCCATTCATCTGTTGATGGACACTTAGGTTGCTTCCATGTCCTGCCTATTGTAAATAGAGCTGCAATGAACAGATGAATGGATAAAGAAGATGTGG
>NC_041220.1:109972398-109973288 GCF_002837175.3 Physeter macrocephalus
GTTGATTCTTCCAATCCAAGAACATGGTATATCTCTCCATCTATTTGTATCATCTTTAATTTCTTTCATCAGTGTCTTATAATTTTCTGCATACAGGTCTTTTGTCTCCTTAGGTAGGTTTATTCCTAGATATTTTATTCCTTTTGTTGCAGTGGTAAATGGGAGTGTTTTCTTAATTTCATTCTCAGATTTTTCATCATTAGTGTATAAGAATGCCAGAGATTTCTGTGCATTAATTTTGTATCCTGCTACTTTACCAAATTCATTGATTAGCTCTAGTAGTTTTCTGGTAGCATCTTTAGGATTTTCTATGTATAGTATCATGTCATCTGTGAACAGTGAAAACTTTATTTCTTCTTTTCCAATTTGGATTGCTTTAATTTCTTCTTCTTCTCTGATTGCTGTGGCTAGAACTTCCAAAACTATGTTGAATAATAGTGGTGAGAGTGGGCAACCTTGTCTTGTTCCTGATCTTAGTGGAAATGGTTTCACTTTTTAACCATTGAGGATGATGTTGGCTGTGGATTTGTCATATATGGCCTTTATTATGTTCAGGAAAGTTCCTTCTATGCCTACTTTCTGCAGGGTTTTTATCATAAATGGGTGTTGAATTTTTGTCAAAAGCTTTCTCTGCATCTATTGAGATGACCATATGGTTTTTCTCCTTGTTTGTTGATATGATGTATCACGTTGATTGATTTGCGTATATTGAAGAATCCTTGCATTCCTGGAATAAACCCCACTTGATCATGGTGTTAGATCCATTTAATGTGCTGTTGGATTCTGTTTGCTAGTATTTTGTTGAGGATTTTTGCATCTATGTTCGTCAGTGATATTGGCCTGTAGTTTTCTTTCTTTGTGACGTCTTTGTCTGGTTTTGGTATCAGGGT
>NC_041220.1:109973574-109974902 GCF_002837175.3 Physeter macrocephalus
GTTGTTACGTCTCCTTTTTCATTTCTAATTCTATTGATTTGAGTCTTCTCCCTTTTATTCTTGATGAGTCTGGCTAATGGTTTATCAATTTTATTTATCTTCTCAAAGAACCAGCTTTTAGTTTTATTGATCTTTGCTATTGTTTCCTTCATTTCTTTTTCATTTATTTCTGATCTGATCTTTATGATTTCTTTCCTTCTGCTAAATTTGGGGTTTTTTTGTTCTTCTTTCTCTAGTTGCTTTAGGTGCAAAGTTAGGTTGTTTATACGAGATGTTTCCTGTTTCTTAAGGTAGGATTGTATTGCTATAAACTTCCCTCTTAGAACTGCTTTTGCTGCATCCCATAGGTTTTGGGTCGTCGTGTCTCCATTGTCATTTGTTTCTAAGTATTTTTTGATTTCCTCTTTGATTTCTTCAGTGATCACTTCGTTATTAAGTAGTGTATTGTTTAGCCTCCATGTGTTTGTATTTTTTATAGATCTTTTCCTGTAATTGATATCTAGTCTCATAGCGTTGTGGTCAGAAAAGATACTTGATATGATTTCAATTTTCTTAAATTTGCCAAGGCTAGATTTGTGACCCAATATATGATCTATCCTGGAGAATGTTCCATGAGCACTTGAGAAAAATGTGTATTCTGTTGTTTTTGGATGGAATGTCCTATAAATATCAATTAAGTCCATCTTGTGTAATGTATCATTTAAAGCTTGTGTTTCCTTATTTATTTTCATTTTGGATGATCTGTCCATTGGTGAGAGTGGGGTGTTAAAGTCTTCTAATATAATTGTGTTACTGTCGACTTTCTCTTTTATGGCTGTTAGTATTTGCCTTATGTATTGAGGTGCTCCTATGTTGGGTGCATAAATATTTACAATTGTTATATCTTCTTCATGGATCGATCCCTTGATCATTATGTAGTGTCCTTCTTTGTCTCTTGTAATAGTCTTTTTTTTAAAGTCTATTTTGTCTGATATGAGAATTGCTACTTCAGCTTTCTTCTGATTTCCATTTGCATGGAATATCTTTTTCCATCCCCTCACTTTCAGTCTGTATGTGCCCCTATGTCTGAAGTGGTTCTCTTGTAGACAGCATATATAGAGGTCTTGTTTTTGTATCCATTCATCCAGTCTGTGTCTTTTGGTGGGAGCATTTAATCCATTTATATTTAAGGTAATTATCGATATGTTTGTTCCTATTACCATTTACTTAATTGTTTCGGGTTTGTTCTTGTAGGTCTTTTCCTTCTCTTGTGTTTCTTGCCTAGAGAAGTTCCTTTAGCATTTGTTGTAAAGCTGGTTTGGTGGTGCTGAAATCTCTCAGCTTTTGCT
>NC_041220.1:109975421-110003857 GCF_002837175.3 Physeter macrocephalus
TCCTTCATCACTTTAAATATGTCCTGCCACTCCCTTTTGGCTTGCAGAGTTTCTGCTGAAAGATCAGCTGTTAACCTTATGGGGATTCCCTTGTGTGTTATGTGTTGTTTTTCCCTTGCTGCTTTTAATATGTTTTCTTTGTATTTAATTTTTGATAGTTTGATTAATATGTGTCTTGGAATGTTTCTCCTTGGATTTATGCTGTATGGGACTCTCTGTGCTTCCTGGACTTGATTAACTATTTGCTTTCCCATATTAGGGTAGTTTTCAACTATAATATCTTCATCTATTTTCTCAGTCCCTTTCTTTTTCTCTTCTTCTTCTGGGACCCCTATAATTCGAATGTTGGTGCATTTAATGTTGTAGGGTGTCCAGCACTGTAGCTTGCTGGTCGTTGAGTGAAGCTGGGTCTTGGTGTTGAGATGCAGATCTCTGGGAGAGTTTCGCTGTTTGCTATTACGTGGAGCTGGGAGATCTCTTGTGCACCAGTGTCCTGAAGTTTGTTCTCCCACCTCAGAGACACAGCCCTGACGCCTGGCTGGAGCACCAAGAGCCTTTAATCCACATGGCTCAGAATAAAAGGGAGAAAAAATAAAAAGAAAGAAAGAAAGAGAGAAAGAAAGAAAGAGGATAAAATACAGTGGGAAAAAATAAAATAAAGTTATTAAAATAAAAAATAATTCTTAAGAAAGAAATTTTTTTAAAGTAAAAAAAAAAAAACAAAAAACAAAACGGATGGTCAGAACCCTAGAACAAATGGTGAAAGCAAAGCTATACAGACAAAATCTCACACAGAAGCATACACATACACACTACAAAAAGAGAAAAAGGGGAAAAAAGTAATATATCTTGCTCCCAAAGTCCACCTCCTCAATTTGGGATGATTCGTTGTCTATTAAGGTATTCCACAGATGCAGTGTACATCAAGTTGATTGTGGAGCTTTAATCCGCTGCTTCTGAGGCCGCTGGGAGAGATTTCCCTTTCTCTTCTTTGCTCGCACAGCTCCAGGGGTTCAGCTTTGGATTTGGCCCCGCCTCTGCGTGTAGGTCACCTGAGATCATCTGTTCTTAGCTCAGACAAGATGAGGTTAGAGGAGCAGCTGATTCGGGGGTTTTGGCTCACTCAGGCCGTGGGGAGGGAGGGGTACGGATGCAGGGTGAGCCTGCAGCAGCAGAGGCCAGCATGACGTTTCACCAGCCTGAGGTGTGCCGAGTGTTCTCCGGGGGAAGTTGTCCCTGAATCCCGGGACCCTGGCACTGGCGGGCTGCACAGGCTCCTGGGAGGCGAGGTGTGGAGAGTGACCTGTGCTCGCACACAGGCTTCTTGGTGGCTGTAGCAGCGGCCTTAGCGTCTCATGCCCGTCTCTGGTGTCCGCGCTGATAGCCACAGCTCGCGTCTCTTTCTGGAGCTCCTTTAAGCGACGCGCTTAATCCCCTCTCCTTGCGCACCAGGAAGCAAAGAGGGAAGAAAAGACAGTTTTGACTTTAAATCCTGATTCCACTTTGCTGATATGTTGAATTTTCAAGAGCAGTTTTAAATATTTCAATTTAGAGGTCAAGTAGTGTAAACTCACATGTGTCTGACAGTAATCCATATGAATGGTTCAAAAATACCTTAGTGTTACACATATACACACACGAAAACACACACATACACACGTGCATTTAGTTCATTTTGATAAAACAGTATTGAGTATGAAAATCTATTTTAACTAATATTTCATATGTGGAATCATTTAAAACATTGATCACATTTAGGAAGCAACATGGCACAGAGGAAAAGCTTTGGCATCTTTGTTGTTGTTGTTGTTGTTGTTGTTATATTGTTTTGGCTTTGGAGTCTTAAACACCAAAGTGGAGTTCCAATCCACCTACCAACATTCAGACCTTGAGGCAAATTGTTCAACCTTTCTGAGCCTGTTTTCTTATCTGAAAGTAGGATTTAAAACTTCATAGAAGTATTTTTGGAATGATAAGAAATGTTATGTAAAGCACCCAAATTACTGAAGGACACAGAAAACATTCAGTACATTGTACCTTATTTTTAAATTAGAATTTATATAAAGAATGCATGAGCAATGTCCTTTTTAAACTCCAGTTAATCTATAATTTCCTTCCATTCATTCTCATCCAGTTGCTCACTGTTACGGTAATAGGTTATAGGCTCATCTTATTCCACAGCTCAGCAGACCATGAAAGAGTAGATTCCAGGGAAAACTTGTTCTCCTCTGAGGAGAAAAGGAGCTTTCAGAAAGAGGATACAGTATTTATTTTATTTTTCTGGGATCATCTTTTCTAAAAAAATTATTATTGGAGTATAGTTGATTTACACCGCAGCGTTAGTTTCAGGTGCACAGCAAAGTGATTCAGTTACACATAGACAAATATCCATTATTTTTCAGATTCTTTTCCCATATAGGCCTTTACAGTGTATTGTGTAGAGTTCCCTGTGCTATACAGTAGGTCCTTATTAGTTATGTATTTTATATACAGTAGTGTGTCTATGTCAACCCCACAATGTATATTTTATATTTAAGAAGTTCAATCATTTTATTCCATGCACAGAAACAACCAGATTGTAAACAATTTCAAAAATCTCAGATTTATAAGATTTCTTAAAAATTTTTGTTACTCATCAGACCTTCACATGATTGCAAACAGTATATGTTACTGAGGATATAGGTGTTAACTGTCTGTATGTCTGGAAAAGAGCAAACAGCAGACCATGGAAGACACAGCATCTACCTTCAACTATTTGAATGGCTGTTGTGCTGTATCAGCCAAGGTTGCTAGTTGCAAGCAACAGAAATGGACTTTGAATTGTTTAAGCAGAAAAGTAAATTGTGGAGGGACTTTGAATTGTTTAAGCAGAAAAGTAAATTGTGGAGTAGTTCACAAAATCACTGGTAAGTCTATAGAATCAGGCTTGGAAATGGGCACGAACAAAGAAGGTTTAGTAGCAGCCAGGATCCCATCCCAAATCATCCCACAAAACCAGCCCAGTAAGCACATAGTGCTGCCACCCCACTGGACATGTGATCTCATGGCTTGTATTGCTGTCACCCTGGCTCTGAACCCTGGACACTCCTGATGGTCTTCTGCACTACTGCCCCTAGAAACACAATCCTTGAAGCTCTCTTGCCACTGCTTGCTGCTACAGTGCATTGTCTTTGGTCTGTTTTTTTTCTTGGGTCACTAATACCAGATTTAAAGTTGAGCTGAGGAAGACTGGGAATAAATATTTCTGCTTTTGCCTCTCCCCACCCCCACTACCAGATCCACAAATTAGTGAACTTTCTAAACAGAGGAAAGGTTCAAATGTTGGGCAGCCAAGGAAATATACAAAGTATCCACTCTCTAAGTGGAAGAGCAGGCAGAGTTTTACTGAGTTGCCACAACAGAAAGCAGGACTAAGAAAGAAGATGTCAGGGGAAGGGGAGGTTTGGTGTTTGCAGATTTAAACATGATAAGAAACTTTCCACAAAATAAAATTGTTAAAGAATGAGATAACTGCTCTAAAAAGTTGGGAACTCCCTGCTACTACTGAAATTTAAGTAAATGATATATGGCCATCAGAAAAGAGAGCTATAGAAAAATATCTACAACGTTTCTGTGATTCTATCCTTCTGTTGAGATTGGGATTCTGCCTCAGATTATGGATTTTTGTATGTTTCCACCATATTCTGTGTTATGGTCCTGTTGCAAATATTGCCAGGGCCTGGGACAGACAGAACTCCCCACTGACCTGTGCATCTCAATCGACTTAGTGAACTCCCAACTGATCCCAGTGAGCTGAAAAAATAGTATTTTTAATATCTGTTGTGACATGGATATGGTTGGGAAGCTGACTCCGAGGAGATAAAGATAATTATTTTTACAAATTTAACAATATATATTTCTGTGGTCAATATCTCTATCTGTATATATCATATATACATACATATGTTATATGATGTGATATCCATGATACTTGATATATGATATATGCTCTATATATATATAAATATATGTGTAATATTTTCTACTTAAAAGTAAAAGTTCTAGTGGGAGTATATCTGCAAGTAGACAGTATAGATTATAAATAATAACAGTAAAGCTAATAGATTACCTACTGATATTTATACAAAAAGTACAATCAGACCCCTGACTTTTAGATGTGACTAGTATTTATGAGGTTTTGTAATTACTTTTGCTCCTGAATTTTATTAATAATAATAATGGTACTGTTGATAATAATATAATATTGTGCTGTTAAGTGCTTAAGTATATCATCTAATTTAAACCTCACAGCAACACAATAAGTTTGTTATCCTCATTATCAGATGAAGACACAGCCTCGAGGCTATTACTTATGTTGTCAAATTTCGCAGCGCTGGCTGGTGATAGAATCTGGGATGGAACCAGTGCCAGTCTGACTGTAGCAACCCTGCTCTTAGCTACTGCCTCTCCAGTCACCGATGCTTTTGCATCTTCAATGATAAGTGTATCCCTACTCTTTTTGCTTTTTCCTCTCAACCACCATTAGCTGCTCTATTTCTTGATGTATAAATTCAGTATGTGATCAGTGTATTTCTGATGTCCACCTGCTTGCATCTATGTAACAAATAAATATTCAGTTTTGTAGTGATCATTTACCTATTTGTACAGATCTCTCCCAACAGAAAACAGTGCAATAAGCCTCCCATTAATTGTGGGAGATCAGCTGGGCTCCAGATCCTCAGAGTTGGATGTCCTGATGTTCAACACAATCCACAGACAGGGCGGATGCAACATCTCATGAGGCTGCTGGGGTGTCAAAGTTGAACCTTAGGAATCCACGAGGAGAGCTTTTAGAGGAAATCAGAATGTTTAGTAACAGAAGACAGAACCCTTAGCAGTAGCACACAATTTTGCAAAGATTAGATGCAATTATGGTGGTTTTAAAATGAATGTTGCCTTTAGAGAAGAGCTAACACCTATCCTTCTCAAACTCTTCCAAAATATAGCTGGGGGAGGAACACTCCCAAACTCGTTCTGCGAGGCCACCATCACCCTGATACCAAAACCAGACAAAGATGTCACAAAAAAAGAAAACTACAGGCCAATATCACTGATGAACATAGATGCAAAAATCTTCAACAAAATACTAGCAAACAGAATCCAACAGCATATTGAAAGGATCATACACCATGATCAAGTGCAGTTTATCCCAGGAATGCAAGGATTCTTCAATATATGCAAATCAATCAATGAGATACACCATATTAAACTGAAGGATAAAAAGCTATGATCATCTCAATAGATTCAGAAAAAGCTTTCGACAAAATTCAACACCGATTTATGAAAAAAACCCTCCAGAAATTAGGCATAGAGGGAACTTACCTCAACATAATAAAGGCCATATATGACAAACCCACAGCAAACATCGTTCTCAGTGGTAAAAACTGAAAGCATTTCCACTAAGATCAGGTACAAGACAAGGTTGCCTACTCTCACCACTATTATTCAACATAGTTTTGGAAGTTTTAGCCACAGCAATCAGGGAAGAAAAAGAAATGAAAGCAATCCAAATTGGAAAAGCAGAAATAAAGCTGTCACTGTTCACAGAAGACATGATACTACACACAGAAAATCTTAAAGACATTACCAGAAAACTACTAGAGCTAGTCAATGAATTTGGTAAAGTAGCAGGATACAAAATTAACACACAGAAATCTCTTGCATTCCTATACACTAACAATGAAAAATCTGAAAGAGAAATTAAGGAAACACTCCCATTTACCACTGCAACAAAAATAATAAAATACCTAGGAATAAACCTACCTAAGGAGACAAAACACCTGTATGTAGAAAACTATAAGACTTTGATGAAAGAAATTAAAGATGATACAAACAGATGGAGAGATATACCATGTTCTCGGATTGGAAGAATCAACATTGTGAAAATGACTCTACTACCCAAAGCAATCTACAGATTCAGTGCAATCCCTATCAAACTACCACTGGCATTTTTCACAGAACTAGAACAAAAAATTTCACAATTTGTATGGAGATACAAAAGACCCCAGATAGCCAAAACAATATTGAGAAAGAAAAATGGAGCTTGAATCAGGCTCCCTGACTTTAGACTATACTACAAAGCTACAATAATCAAGACAGTATGGTACTGGCATAAAAACAGAAATATATATCAATGGAACAGGATAGAAAGCCCAGAGATAAACCCATGCACATATGGTCACCTTATTTTTGATAAAGGAGGCAAGAATATACAATGGAGAAAATACAGTCTCTTCAATAATTGGTGCTGGGAAAACTGGACAGCTACATGTAAAAGAATGAAGTTAGAACACTCCCTAACACCATACACACACAAAAAAACCTCAAAATGGATTAAAGACATAAATGTAAGTCCAGACACTACAAAACTCTTAGAGGAAAACATAGGCAGAACACACTAACACAAATCACAGAAAGATACTTTTGGACCCACCTCCTAGAGAAATGGAAATAAAAACAAAAATAAACAAATGGGATCTAATGAAACTTAAAAGCTTTTGAACAGCAAAGGAAACCATAAACAAGACAAAAAGACAACACTAAGAATGGGAGAAAATATTTGCAAATGAAGCAATGGGCAAAGGATTAATCTCCAAAATTTATAAGCAGCTCATGCAGCTCAATATCAAAAAAACAAACAACCCAATCCCAAAATGGACAGAAGACCTATATAGACATTTCTCCAAAGAAGACATGCAGATGACCAAGAGGCACATGAAAAGCTGCTCAACATCACTAATTATTAGAGAAATACAAATCAAAATTACAGTGAGGTATTACCTCACACCAGTTAGAATGAGCATCATCAGAAAAATCTACAAACAGCAAATGCTGGAGAGGGTGTGGAGAAAAGGGAACCCTCTTGCACTGTTGGGGGGAATGTAAATTGATATAGCCACTGTGGAGAACAGTATGGAGGTTACTTAAAAAACTACAAATAGAACTACCATATGACCCAGCAATCCCACTACTGGGCATACACCCTGAGAAAACCATAATTCAAAAAGAGTCATGTACCACAATATTCATTGCAGCACTATTTACAGTAGCCAGGATGTGGAAGCAAGTTAAGTGTCCATGGACAGATGAACGTATAAAGAAGATGTGGCACATATATACAATGGAATATTACTCAGCCATAAAAAGAAATGAAATTGAGTTATTTGTAGTGAGGTGGATGAACCTAGAGTCTGTCATACAGAGTGAAGTAAGTCAGAAAGAGAAAAACAAATACCGTATGCTAACACATATATATGGAATCTAAAAAAAAAAAAAAAAGGTTATGAAGAACCTAGGGGCAGGAGAGGAATAAAAGTGCAGATGTAGAGAATGGATTTGAGGACATGGGGAGGGGGAAGGGTAAGCTGGGACGAAGTGAGAGAGTGGCAGGGACATATATACACTACCAAATGTAAAATAGATAGCTAGTGGGAAGCAGCCACATAGCACAGGTAGATCAGCTCGGTGCTTTGGGACCACCTAAAGGGGTTGGATAGGGAGGGTGGGCAGGAGACATGAGAGGGAGGAGATATGGAGATATATGTATATGTATATCTGATTCAGTTTGTTATAAAGCAGAAACTACCACACCACACCATTGTAAAGCAATTATACTCCAATAAAGATAAATAAAATGTTGTCAAGTGTTATAAGCCCCACAAGTAGGGCATACCCTACCCATAGGATTATCTCTTTCCACCCGAAGCAAAAACATCCTCTACAACACCCATGACAGATGGTTCTTCACCTCTGCCTGAACGCTTTTGGAAATGGAGAACTCTAGCTTATTTTGTATTGAATAAATAGTTTCTTGTTGCTGCTGGCACTAAGTTTTTCAGGCCTAGAAATGTGAATTCATCAGCTCACCAGGGAGCTTCAGAAAACAGAACCATATGCCTGCTATTCTGGGCACCTTTCATTATCAAGGTATCTGGAAACTAAATGAATAATCAGAAGGATGCTTTCTAAACTTAGAATAATAGAAAATAAAATTACATATTATTATGAAATTTTCCCCTCAAGTCATGGAAAAAGCCTCATGAATTATTCCTGTCCAGCCACAGGGAGAGCATTTCTGATAAGTGGAATGTACAAGGTCTCTCTCTCTCTCTCTCTCTCTCTCTCTCTCTCTCTCTCTCTCTTTCCGGAAGAATGCTGAATAAATTCAATCCAATTTCTCAAATAACAAGTTTTTATCAGCCACAAATCCATCACCTCATGCCAGAATTTTACTAGGGTGATAAAGAACATGCTGGTGAGGATGGGTATTAGCACATTGAATATGTGGTAGTGGCCATCTTTTGCAGACTGGTACTAGTAGTAGGAGATGCTGTTACAAAACTGGCCTCCCTAGTAGCAAGTGGGATGATGGGATCTAGAATATCAGAGACTAGGGGCAGCACTTAACTTCAGAAGCAGAGTGGACAGAATTACTTTAAATGGAAGCAAAGTAAAAGGGTACTTTACTTTAAAAGGGCAGTACCTGGAATGGCAGTTGGGGATAGGAGTGGGGGGCTGCTGACCTTCAGAAGTCTATTGAGGTGGCTTATAGGGCATGACGTTTCTAAAGGCAAGAAAGATGAGAACTGCCTAATATATAATTAAAAAAGATCAAGAATGAATGCACAGTAGTCTGAGATCAGGTGTCCTCATGAAAAGTCACGATCTTTCACTCAGTTTCCAGATTTATACCAGTTCTAAGACCAAAAACCTTTCAACCAAAGAAGAGGCAAGATCTTCATGAAGAAGGGCCCTGAAATACTATAGCATATATTTAGAAGTGCTTTCTCCATTTTTTCTTAAAGGGATCTATGGTAATTTACTCAAGAAATCATACCCAGGGCAAAGAGCCTGAGCTCAGCTCATGAGTGGCATGGTGTGTGGTACCAGCGGAAAAGGGACTGCTGTTGCACTATCGGCCCTACTCAAGAATAACCTCAAGTGACAGCAGTGGAGACTTATCCTCCCAAAGAGCAGATCTTTGAGCTATACATCTGTTCATTTTCTTCTAGTGGAATGAAAAGTTGCCTGAGGTTACAGTCTCATGAGCATTGGTGAATGACTTAACTTGCTGGTCAGGGCCGTTGAGAGGAACAAGATTCCAAGACCAGGAAAAGGCAGTTCAAGGAAATAAGTAAGTGGCTGGACCTATGGTTAAAAGCAAAGAGTATTAGGATCTCTGTGCTACACGTTAATGTTCATAAAAGACATCCACTGAAAAAGAGGCATGGAATAACCGAGCCACAGGATGATTTGGCCAGTAGGTGTCAGCCAGCCTCTCTCCTTGCCCATTTCAGTGCTTATACAATAGGTTTATGAATAGGGTAAGCATGGGGGAAAAGATGGAAGCTATTTATGAGCCCAAGAGCACAGGCTTCTTTTCACAAGGGCTGATCTAACTACTACTACTCACAAATGTCCAACCTGCCAGTAACAGAATTCAATATTGAATTCCCAGTATGGTACCAAACAAAACACTGAAGAAAAGTTGATTACATTAGGCCCTTTATATCCTAGAAAGGGCAGTGTTCCATCATGACCTTGACTGACATGTATCTACATATGAGTCTGTCTTCCTGCATAGAGTGCCACTACCAGAACCCTCCGAAGACTCACGGAGTATATGAGAAATTGGCATAGGGTCTATCATAATATCATCTTAAATTGGGGAACTCATTTTATGGCAAAGGAAGCATGGCCTTGGACACATGACCATGAGATCCACTGGTCATCTTCACATACCATAACCTTCAGAAGCTGCCTCCTGAACGTTTTCCTGAGGCACAGCTAAGAGGTGACATCCTTCAAGGATAAGGAGGTATTCTTCAAGATATGGCATATACCTTAAACCAGTGGTCATTATATGGTACCATATACCCAATAAATAGAATATAGGGGTCCATGAAACAAAGATTGTAAGCAGGAGTGGTGCTGCTTACCATTCATCCACTTAATTCCTTTGGAAAATTTGTTTCCTCTCTCTTCAACTTTAGGCTCTGTAGGTCTAAGTTTCCTGATTCCAAGGGAAGGGATGCTTCCACTGAACTTTTATGCTGTAGCTACCGTCTTAACACTTTAGGCTCCTTGTGCCAATAAACTAGTATTGAAAGAAAAAAATATTATCTCTGGCAGGTATAATTGATCCTGATCATCATGAGGAAGTAGGACTAATCTTACATAATCAGGATGGGAAGGAATATATTTGACACTCAGGTCATCCACTGGAGAGCGTTCGTTGTTATGCCCAGTTGTAATCTGAGAAGGTAACCAGATCTTAGACCCTTCAGGGTCAAATGTCTGGGTCAACCTACCAGGCAAGCCACCTAGACCAGCAGAAGAGGAAGATGATGAGTAGTAGGTTTACACTCAGGACCAAAGGAGCAGTGAGAACTATAGTTTTTCTACTAACTCTTCTTATAAGCTTTCCCAGAAATTGTGACTAATCAGAAAATCTTGAGAAGCTGTGCCTGAATTGAGTAAACTGAATTAAGAAGCAAGTGGATCTGAGTGTTTCAAGGTGGGGACAATAGTAAATGCTGTTGGTGACTCACTCTTCTTCATTAGCCACAGCTCCCATTCCGCATATGATATCATCTGATAGCTGCTCTGAGTGTTGGCTAATGACAACTCACAGCTGTCCCTTCAGAGAATGGTTCTTGGTCAAACAGAAGCTACCACATCCTGGACCTATGACCCACACGGGGGAGGACAAACTTTTGCCAATGATTGACATTACTGATTTACTGAATTAGTTTTGTCAATTTGTACAAGTCAAGTAGAGGTCTTCCTTTGAAATGTCATTGGTTAGGACTATTGTCCCAGATACCTACAAGAGCTTCCTAGCTTGTTGACATTTCCATAGTACCATTCCCCTCCAGCTCATCTTGCAAACTATGTCAGATGCATCTCCCTAAACCACATTTTCATCATGTCAACCTGCCCTTCAAGAATCTATAATGGTCGTTTAATTTTACCACATTAAGACTACTTATCACTACAGGTAAATTTAACAAATATTAGTTGAATATAGGCGCTAAAGACACAAAAATGAATATGAAATGGTACTTACCTTCACATTTTCACAATCTGCTAGGGAAAAATGGACTGCTTGTGTCTTAGAGGAGGACCAAGCTTTGCCAATATTGGTATCCTAGCTCATAGAAGACAGTGCTGCCTGAGAAACTTGGGGATGGTCTCAAGAAGGAGATGATAATTGACCCTTATCTTAGAGAATGTAAGAATAAGAGTTTTTCTTATGTAGACCGTGGTATTGAGAAGTGTCTTCAATGAAGAGATTCCAGTGTGAGCCTGGGTGCAGAGAAAAGGGAATGCTGTGAGTTCCTGAGTGACTGGAACAGCAGCTGTCACTCTACTGCAGACACACTGAAAGGCTGGGCAGCAATCATTTGTGAGGTGTGATGTAACTTGTTACTAATAATATTTATTGATACATGCTGAGGTTTGTGACTGACTCACCTATTGAAATAAATTAGAGAGAATTCAAAGCTCTCCCTCAGTACTTTATTCCATTCTGACCTTTTGTGTAGTAAAGATTTGGGTTTGTCCCAAAGAGTAGTCTGGCCATCGTTCCTAGCTCCTGGGAAATAATTTCTCTATTCTGTCACTCTATTCCTGAATGATAGGAGTGTCTTTGTTATTCATGGTGGGCTTCTCAGACAAAACCTGACAGATTTATGCTAACAAGGGGATTCCTGGTAAACCCTTTGGGTCACATGATATCTGCCCAACCTCTAGTGGAACTGAGGGTGGTTGAAGACAGAGTTTAACTATTTGGACCATCAGTCAAACAATCATGCTTACATTATGAAGTCTCAATAAAAACTCTGGGTACCAAAGCATGAGTGAGCTCTTTAGGTTGGCAGTACTCTCTGTGTATTATTGCTCGTTGATGCCAGGAGAGTGACACATCCTAAGGACAACGAAGGCTTTGCATTTGGGACCCTCCCCATGTGCCTCTTTGGTTGATTCTAATTTGTACCTTCCTTATAATAAGCCATAACTGTGAATACAATAGGATCCATCGAGTTCTGTAAGTCTTTCAAGTGAATTACCAAATGTGAGAGTAATTTGGGAAACCCAATGTCAGAGGTGAGGGTTGTGTGGAATCTTCCCTCTAACCTTGTAGTTGGACCCTAACTACTTGCACTGTGTCAAAAGGCTTGGCCAGACTTGGAATCTGGAGGATTATACCTTTAATCCCATGGTTTGGCACACTCTGGGTACTTTCTTAATTGGAACAGACGAGGATGAAGTCAGTGTGCCAACTGATAATTATACATAACCCTGGGTCACTCATGAGCATGCCATCCATCCTGTGTGTCCTGCCCAAAAAGTATGTGTGTGAGTAGATGTGGCAGAAAATGAGGTTACCAAAGTAGGTATTGTCTAAACTAGTAATTCTTATTTTATATAATAGTATTTGAAATGGACAATCACATAGTCTGGTAAAAATCTATAATCTAGAAAATCCTGATTGTTTACTGCAAATAAAACGGTATTTGAAATCAGAGACCTACATGCTCTTTCTAGCTATGTGGGTTTTAACTCCTTGTTTAGTAACTGACTTTGTTTTTTATATATAAATGAGGGTAAAGTAAGGCATAATTTAGAGAATTATGCAGTTTGGATAGAAAATTCACAGCATATGAAAAAGTGCTTTATAAAGCTTAAAATGTTGATGATGTTAGTAAATAAGAAGGGTTTTGCTCCTCTTCTTCCATCAAATAGTCATATGACAAAAATTTAACTTTCTTCATGTTTAGTTTTCTGATATGTTAAAATGATAAGATCACTTCCACTTCTCTGAGTTCATCTTGGAGGAAGATACTTTCATTATAATCTTTCTTTTAGGTATCAAAATTCTGATGTATTTTCTTTTTTTTAGAAAAGTAACTTCCTCTGAAGCCCAATATTCCTGATAGAGAGGAGCAATCATAATGGAAAATTGATCATTAGGTTTATAACCCTCTGTTTGCCAAGACAAGCAGCATAATCTGGGCCCAAAACATGCTCAGTAGTAAGAGATATATGTTGCCTGAGGGAGTGAAAAGTAATATAAAAATTTGCCAAGCAAGAACTTTCTAATTAACTATTAGGGGAAATATTAATTAACAAATTATATTCATATAATAATTATATAATTTCACACATCATTTGTTGTATTTTAAAGAAATATAAGTAATGAAATTGATACAATTTCAGTTCCTCGTTTCCTTAATTTCTTCATGGGAGCCAAATGGTTGCATTTTCAGGGGACAACAGGTTGTGGTGGAGAGAGTCTGCAATTGATGATTAGTGATTCTGAGAACAAGATAAATTCATTCTTCCACTTAGCAACTCTTAACGTTTATTGTAGCTGGATACTGTTTTGAGATAAAATGTCTTTCCCTCTATTTTCCCCTTTCCTTTCTCCTAATTCAAACATGTGACACACTGCTTATTGCAGCGAAGCATGTTTGTGGCAGAGTGGAAAGCAGCAAAAGCAGCGTTTGTTTCCCAAACCTAAGGCCCAGGAGGGAAAGGGAGTTATAGGTAGAGGCAAATGTCTTAAAAGAAACTTAAAAGAGAAAGAATTCTTTCAAACTAAAAAGCGATTCTGTGTGTTGGGAGGATGAGGGGACAAGAGAGGAGGTGTATTGGTCTGTTCTGGCTAGAGCCTCGGGTGGGAGGGGCACCCTGGCTTCCTGGTAGCCAGCAAGGCTCAGGTGCGAATGGCTGTGCGTGATGAGGGGTCTCAAGTCTGTACCAAGATTCCTGTTCCCCAAGCTTGGCACAGAAACAGCAGAAGTTGGAACTGAATGGCCCATTAGGCAGGGGAAATAGATGCCTGCATGACAAACTGTAAGAACAGATACAAGATTAAAAGGCTTCCCTGCAAAAACCCCAGTATGTTATCACTGAATATGATCCTGGAAGTGTGATACAACTACGGTGAAGCCCCAAGGTTATTGCTACTGGGTACTTAAGTATCACACCAGACCAGCAGGAATTGAATTTGAAATATTTTTAAATACTTCAAGAGATGTATTATTTCAAGTGCACCTGGGTCTGTACTCAATATGATGAATAAATGTGCTCAATTTTAAATATTTTAGAAGTAATCAATAAATTTAAATCGCCAAGTAGAAAAAAACGGATTAACTAATTTCAAATTTTCCTGTTTTATTTTTCCCTTAGCATCACTTATATTCTGCTGTATAAGAAATAGTAAAATTATCAAAATCTGGGCAGCAGTAGGGAGAAGGTGAGGAAGCCAAAGACCTAGAGAATGAATAATCTAGATGTCCCTTGAGTAAATTAAAATTAATTGGTAGCTTAAATGTTGAAGCAAAGGCTACTTTTTGGTAGAAATTGGTTTTGTGCTTTTCTTTCATTTGCATATAGGCATTGATACATTTTATGTATACAGATTTATATTATATCATTCACTAAATGAAAATATCATCTTTCCATGCCTTTTCTTCAGTTTTCACAGGCACATGCCTACAGACTTTCTTCCAGGAAACATCAAGACACTCACAGCCACTCTGCCAGTCCTATGACCTAGAAAGATTCTATTTTTTTAGCTTGAAGTTTCAAATAAGAGAGAGAGAGAGAGAGACTAAAATAGAAAGTGAATTTCAAAACTGGTATGAATACTAATATGAGATGACCTCTCTTTTTTTCCTCCCTACACTATAATGCCTCATTCTAAAATATATTCTCTCCTTTTCAGTCCTTTATTGTTTACTGAATCCCAGCTAACTGCCAGACACTATACTATGCTCCAGGAATACAAATCTGGAAAAACCAGGATGCCTGCCCTCAAAGAATTCAAGTCTAGAGATGAGCAAAACTATATACACAACTAGTTGTATCGACATAGAGCAATCTGGAAATTAATATGATAGAAATATGTTCAAACTGCTGGGGGACCCCAGAAAAGGGCATGTTTGCTTCTTCCCAGAAGAATGAGTGGCAAGAGGGCATCAGAAGGAGATTCATATAGTGGTTGTTGTCTGGGCTGGTCCTTGAAGAATGCAATGTGGGAGTCGGTTGTGGTTATGGGGAAAAGTATTCTGGGTGTAAAAATGTGCGTAGCCAAAAGGCAAGGACACAGATGTGAAGATGAACATATTTGGGCGATGTTGACGAAACAGGACATTTATGTGACCCAGAGAAAGCAGGTAGGGCAAGACAGATGAATGAGGCAAATACAAGGCTGGAAAGACAGAGTCTGGGTTTAAAATTATTTTGTTTCATTTCCAACATTTATTTCTCACTGTTATGTTTCCATATATTAGAGCAGTTGACAAATTTTAGGTAAAGAGGAATGCCTAGTTTAAAATTATTTAGGCCAATTTTTCTCATTTGGCATACTTCTTCTTTGGGCATTTTCAGAGGTCTGGCAAGGCAGGGACAAAATTTTCCTTAGACCTTCTTCAGTATTGATTTGGGAAAGCACCACACATTTGAAACCTGGTCACTGTTTTGTTTCGTGTTTTATTGAAGTAGAGTTAATTTCCAATGTTGTGTTCATTACTACTATACAGCAAAGTGACTCAGTTATACATATATACACATTCTTCTTTCATATTCTTTTCCATTATGGTTTATCACAAGATATTGAATATAGCTCCCTGTCTATACAGTAGGACCTTGTTGTTTATCCATTCTATATATATATCAGTTTGCATCTGCTAATCCTGAACTCCCAATCCATCCCTCTCCTACACCTTCCCCCTTGGCAACCACAAGTCTATTCTCTATGTCTGTGATTCTGTTTCTGTTTCATAGATAGGTTCATTTGTGTCATATTTTATATTCCACATATAAGCGGTATCATGTGGTATTTGTCTTTCTCTGTCTGACTTAACTTCACTTAGTATGATAATCTCTAGATCTGTCCATGTTGCTGCAAATGGCATTATTTTTTTATGGCCGAGTAATATTCCGTTGTACGTATGTACATTTTCTTTATCCATTCATCTGTAGATGGACATTTAAATTGTTCCCATGTCTTGGCTACTGTGAATAGTGCTGCTATGAACATTGGGTGCATGTATCTTTTTGAATTATAGTTTTGTCTGGATATATGCTCAGGAGTGGGATTGCTGGACCATATGGTAGTTCTACTTTTAGTTTTCTGAGGAACCTCCATACTGTTCTCCATAGTGGCTGCACCAATTTACATTCCCACCAACTGTGTGGGAGGGTTACCTTTTCTCCACAACCTCTCTAGCATTTGTTATTTGAAGACTTTTTAATGACGGCCATTCTAACCTGTGTGAGGTGGTACCTCATTGTAGTTTTGAATTGCACTTCTCTATTAATTAGTGATGTTGAGCATCTTTTCATGTGCCTCTTGGCCATCTGTATTTCTCCTTTGGAAAAATGTCTATTTAGGTCTTCTGCCCATTTTTTGATTGGGTTGTGTTTTTGTTGTTCAGGTGTATGAGCTGCTTGTATATTTTGGAAATTAAGCCCTTGTCAGTCGCACTGTTTGCAAATATTTTCTCCCGTTGTCTTTTCATTTTGTTTATGGTTTCCTTTGCTGTGCAAAACCTCGTAAGTTTGATTAGGTCCCATTTGTTTATTTTTGTTTTTATTTCTGTTGCCTTGGAAGACTGAAGAAGCCTGGTCACTGTTAAAAATGACTGTCATTTATTAAATCTTATCAATTTTGTTTTGATATGGCACTTCTGTTTCTATTCTTACCAAACACACATATCCCCCTCTCCATAATCGAAGCCATCTGTAATTCAAACATCATGGCTGAAATGGCTTTGGAAAGAATTTCCTGATACAGGAATCTCTTGCCTTTCATTCTATGCTACTCTAGCTGTTAGAAAAGACTAACAGTTATGTCTGTCTTATGTCAGAAAATTGCTTATGCACACGCGCACACACACACACACACACACACACACACACAGACACGTCAGTACCACACCATTTTTTTGGATTTTTCATTCCATTGAACTTGCAGTCATTCTGTCTTCACCACTGAATTGTAACCTCTGTAAAGATGAGTCTCACTTTACATTTGAGTCGGCTCCAGGGTGCCTAGAACAGCACCAGACAGACAGGGTTTCCAAAATACGTATGCTGATTGATTATTTGATCCTTACCCATTCTTCCTGTCTTTGCTGTCTTGTTTATTTTAACAAACGAATGCAAGGAAAGATAAGTAGATTTAATATGGGTACAGGTTTGTTCAGGCAGTTTAGCTTTTTACTTTTTATTATTTTTGTTATTCCTCCCACAACCCTGAAAGTAAACACTTAAAAATAGAGGCTGAGAGAGATGTGCAGGTAATGGTATGAAAATGGATATAGGAGAAATTCTGGGTTCCTATTCTTCTGTCTGGGAAAAAGTCAAATAGCCTTACTTTACTTATTTATGCACATACTAACTTAAAGTTCAAGTAAAGGAAAATGTACTGGGCTTTTCACATTCTCATTGGGATTTGAAAGCCCAAAGAAATTCCCCACGACACTCAGCAGGTTTGCTGTGCCTGGCCTGGTTTGGAATGTTATTAAGTGCTTGACTCTTTCGGAGTGCTCTGCAATAATTTATAAACCGCTTTTCGCAAAAGGGAAAGAGAAGACGTACTGTGGCTATTTTTTAAATTGCCAAAGAAGAAGGAAAGTCAGAGGAAAGAGAAGGAAACTTACGTTTGGGGTGCCTCCTGCCTTCCCTCATTTTTTCTTCTGTGGCTTTCCATTTCCCTCTTGCTTCATGACTTTTGAGAACATAAGTGCATGTTAACGTACAAACTACACGCGGGAAGGGAAAATCACCGACATGTCTCCCAATCGCTCAGGGTGGCACAGGTTTTAAGGTGGCACACCCCATCCTAGCCTTCCTTGTCATCTCTGCTCTCTAAACTACAGGCACCTAGAGACCTGGATTCTGGAACTGTGGAGTCTCTGATCCAGCCTCTCTGCACTCTCCAAGTCAAGGCCTCTGACCTCCTTTTATTCTCTGGAAAAATAGTGCTCCTTCGTGACCCTCCTTTGACTTCTGGCTGAAGCAGTTCCTGCTGGGTCACCTGTCTCCTCACATCAGCTGGGCAGAGTGCCTGGGAGTGCCTTGGGGGCTTTGCATTCCCACCTGGCTCCCCTCTTCCACCTTGATCCGGACTCCTCTGGGAGCTGACTTTGTGGACCGCTCCCTCCTGGCGAAGTGCCTGCACTCTCAAATCTCTCTGCCCCTTCTGTTCCCTTTCTCTCGGTAGCTGGCTTTCTGAAAAGCTCACATAAGACTTTAATTCTCACGTGTCTGTCACACCACTCCTTGCTTGGGAAGTTCTCATGGTCTTTCTGTAAACATATAAAATATTAAAGCCCTACATGGCCATTTTACCTCATTCACACACTCCCCTTTATCTGAGGTTATCCCTCCATCCAAACTCACAGTTTACTTACTGACCTGTCATATTCCCTCCCATTTTAGACCCAAAATAATCATTGGTTTGTTAAGATAGGTATATTGTTCTCTTTAATAAAGAGAAGAATCATCTCTCGCTAACTAATCCCAGTGAGAATTTGCCGTGGGAGCGGGGGTGTGGCATCTCAGAAACTAAAGGGCAGAGCGGTAATAAAGGGAAATCACCTCCTATCCTCAGTGTCGGGGATTTATACAGGAAACAGGAATTCCCTCTGCTTTCCTTTTCTCCCTTATACTCTGTTGCTCTCAGGACATAAAATAGGCTGCTTTTGTACCTGAGCTTAGGTCTAGATTAAGGAATGGATCACTACAGACACTGCAGTTTTCCAGGACCCTGTGGTGCCACTAGGCATGACTGGGTCATGTCATTTGGCTTCGATTTTACTAATCAATAAACAGCCTCAAACAGCAGCACAATTTGCAGCTCAGATTAGCATTTTGCCCCGATATTTTTCCTTCTTATTAAATTACATCCTTACTGAATCACCTGTAATTTTGAAATGTTTTCATGCATGTGCATTCATTCAAGTACAAACATTGTCAACTACTGTGGTAGATTAAATTCGTGGTCTTAATTTTTCACACCATTATAGTATATAATGCATCCTTATCCTTTTCATGGCCTAATGGTGAGAGGAGTGTGTTTTTATTCCCCCTGACTTTTGACTTGGCCATGCTTCTTGCTTTAGACAATAGGATACAGTGGTCATGATTTAATTAGTGCTTGTACTGCTGCCACTTCCACGAAAAGAATAACCACTGTTTCTCTATCCAGTGGACCTCAGAATGTGGTGTATGGGGGAGGGTGTGTGTGTATGTGTGTGTGTGTACACACATATGAAATATATATATATATGTATGTGTGTGTGTATATATATATTATTCAGCCATGAGAAAGAAGGTCACCCTGCTATTTGTGAGAACATGGATGGAGTGACTGTATCTTGTTTTTTCTTTTTTCTAAAACTTTTAATTTTATATTGGAGTATAGTTGATTAACAACATTGAGTTAGTTTCAGGTATATAGCAAAGTGATTCAGTTATGCATATGCACGCATCTACTCTTTTTCAAGTTCTTTTCCCATTTAGGTTATTACAGTACATTAAGCAGAGTTTCTTGTGCTATACAGTAGGTCCTTGTTGGTTATCTCTTTTAAATATAGCAGTGTGTATATGTCAGTCCCAAACTCCCTATCTCTCCTTCCCCTGACTCTTCCCCCCAATGTAACCATAAGTTTGTTCTCTAAGTCTGTGGGTCTGTTTTTGTTTTGTAAATAAGTTCATTTGTATTGTTTTTTTAAGATTCCACATATAAGTGATATCATATGATATTTGTCTTTCTCTAACTTACTTCACTTAGTATGAAAATCTCCAGCTCCATCCATGTTGCTGCAAATGGCATTATTTCATTCTTTTTAATGGCTGAGTAATATTTCATTGTATATGTGTACCACATCTTCTTTATCCATCTGTCAATGGATATTTAGATGGCTTCTGTGTCTTGGCTATTGTAAACAGTGCTGCAATAAAAATTAGGGTGCATGTATCCTTTTGAACCATGGTTTCCTCTGGATATATGCCCAGAGGTGGGATTGTTGGATCATGTGGTAGCTCTATTTTCAGCATTTTAAGGAACCTACATACTGTTCTCCACAGTGGATGCACCAATTTTCATTCCCACTGAAAGTGTAGGAGGGTTCCCTTTTCTCCACACCCTCTCCAGCACTTATTGTTTGTATACTTTTTGATGATGGCCATTCTGACTAGTGTGAGGTGATATCTCATTGTAGTTTTGATTTGCATTTCTCTAATAATTAGTGATGTTGAGCGAGCATCTCTTGGCAATCTGGATATTTTCTTTGGAGAAATATCTATTTAGGTCTTCTGCCCATTTTATGATTGGGTTGGATTTTTTTGTTTGTTTTTTGATTTTTTTTTTTTTGTATATTGAGCCACATGAGCTCTTTTTAAATTTTGGAGATTAATCCTTCATTGGTCGCATTGTTTGCAAATATTTTCTCCCATTCTGTGTGTTTTCTTTTCATTTTGTTTAGGGTTTCCTTTGCTGTGCAAAAGCTTTTGAGTTTAATTAGGTTCCATTTGTTTATTTTTGCTTTTATTTTCATCACTCTAGAAGGCAGATTGAAAAACGTTGCTGCGATTTATGTCAAAATCTGTTCTGCCTATATTTTCCTCTAAGAGTTTTTATAGTATCTGGTCTTACATTTAGGTCTTTAATCCAGTTTATTTTTGTGTATGGTGTTAGAAAGTGTTCTAATTTCATTCTTTTACATGTAGCTGTCCAGTTTTGCCAGCACCGCTTATTGAAGAGACTGTAGTTTCTCCATTGTATATCCTTGCCTCCTTTGTCGTAGATTAATTGACCATAGGTGCCCGGCTTTATTTCTGGGCTTTCTATCCTGTTCCAATGATCTATATTTCTGTTTCAGTGCCAGTACCATACTTTTTGATGACTGTAGCTTTGTAGTATCATCTGAAATCAGGGAGCCTGATTCCTCCAGCTCTGTTTTTCTTTCTCAAGTTTGCTTTGGCTATTCGGGGTCTTTTGTGTTTCCATACAAATTTAAAAATTTTTTGTTCCAGTTCTGTGAAAAATGCTATTGGTAATTTGATAGGGATTGCATTAAATCTGTAGATTACCTTGGGTAGTATGGTCATTTTGACAATATTGATATTTCCAATTCAAGAATATGGTATATCTTTCCATCTGTTTGTTTCATCTTCAATTTCTTTCATCAGCATCTTACAGTTTTCTGCATACAGGTCTTTTTCTTCCTTAGGTAGGTTTATTCCCAGGTATTTTATTATTTTTGTTGCAATGGTAAATGGGAGTGTTTCCTTGATTTCTCTTTCTGATTTTTCGTTGTTAGTGTATAGGAATGCAAGAGATTTCTGTGTATTAATTTTGTATCCTGCAAATTTACCAAATTTATTGATGAGCTCTAGTAGTTTTCTGGTAGTATCTTTAGGATTTTCTATGTATAGTATCATGTCATCTGTGAACAGTGACAGTTTTACTTCTTCTTTTCCAATTTGGATTCGTTCTATTTATTTTTCTTCTCTGACTGCCATGGCTAGGGCTTCCAGAATTATGTTGAATAAAAGTGGTGAGAGTGGATATTCTTGTCTTGTTCCTGATCTTAGAGGAAATGCTTCCTGCTTTTCCCTCATTGACTATGATGCTAGATGTAGGTTTGTCATATATGGCCTTTATTATGTTGAGGTATGTTCTCTCAATGCCCACTTTCTGGAGAGTTTTTATCATAAATGGGTATTGAACTTTGTCAAAAGCCTTTTCTGCATCTATTGAGATGACTATATGGTTTTTATTCTTCAATTTGTTGATGTGGTGTATCCCACTGATTGATTTGCAGATACTGAAAAATCCTTGCATCCCTGGCATAAATCCCACTTGATCATGATGTATGATCCTTTTATTGTATTGTTGGATTTTGTTTCCTAGTATTTTGTTGAGGATTTTTGTGTCTATGTTCATCAGTGATATTGGCCTGTAATTTTTTTGTGTGGTATCTTTGTCTGGTTTGGGTATCAGGATGATGTTGGCCTCATAGAATGAGTATGGGAGTGTTGCTTCCTCTGCAATTTTTTGGAATGGTATTTCAGAAGGATAGAACTCTTCTCTAAATGTTTGGTAGAATTCACCTGTGAAGCCATTTGGTCCTGGACTTTTGTTTGTTGGAAGATTTTTAATTAGTTTCCATTTCAGTACTTGTGATTGTTCCGTTCATATTTTCTATTTCTTCCTGGTTCACTCTTGGGAGATTGTACCTTTCTAAGAATTTGTACATTTCTTCTAGGTTGTCCATTTTACAGTAGCATATACAAGCTTATAGTTGCTTGTAGTAGTCTCTCATGATCCTTTGTATTACTGTGGTGTCCATTGTAACTTTTTTTCATTTCTAATTTTATTGATTTGAGCCCTCTCCCATTTTTTCTTGATGAGTCTGACTAAAAGTTTATCAATCTTGTTTATCTTTCCAAAGAACCAACTTTTAGTTTCATTGACCTTTTCTATTGTTTTCTTCATCTCTATTTCATTTATTTCTGCTCTGACCTTTATGATTTCTTTCCTTCTACTAACTTTTGGTTATGTTTGTTCTTCTTACTCTAGTTTCTATAGGTGTAAGAATAAGTTGTTTATTTGAGATATTTCTTGTTTCCTGAGGTAAGATTTTATTGCTATAAATTGCCCTTTTAGACTACTTTTGCTGTGTCCCATTGGTTATGGATAGTTGTGCTTTCATCTTCATTTGTCTCTAGGTATTTTTTGATATCCTCTTTGATTTCTTCAGTGATCCATTGGGTGGTTAGTAGCATATTGTTTAACCTCCATGTGTTTGTGGTTTTTTTAGAGTTTTTTCTTGTAGTTGATGTCTAATCTCATAGCACTGTGGTCAGAAAAGATGCTTGATATGATTTCAATTTTCTTATATTTACTGAGGCTCTCTTTGTGGTCCAGCATGTGATCAATCCTGGAGAATGTTCCATGTGCACTTGAGAAGAATGTGTATTCTGCTGCTTTGGGATGCAATGCTCTATAAATATCAATTTAATCCATCTGGTCTAATGTGTCAATTAAGGTGTGTGTTTTCTTATTGATTCCCTGTCTGGATGATCTGTCCCTTGATGAAAGTGGGATGTTAAAAAGTCCCCCAATATTATTGTGTTACTGTTGATTTCTCCTTTTATGGCTGTTAGCATTTGCCTTGTATACTGAGGTGCTCCTATGTTGGGTGCATAAATATTTACAATTGTTATATCTTCTTCTTGGATTGATCCCTTGATCAGTATGTAATGTCCTTCTTTGTCTCTTGTACCAGTCTTTATTTTAAAGTCTGTTTTGTCTGATATGAGTATTCCTACTTTAGCTTTGTTTTGATTACCATGTGCATGGAATACATTTTTCCATGCCCTCACTTGTAGTCTGTATGTGTCCCTAGGTCTGAAGTGGGTCTCTTATAGACAGCATACATACAGGTTTTGTTTTTATATCCATTCAGCCAGTCTGTGTCTTTTGGTTGGAGAATTTAATCTGTTAACATTTAAGGTAATCATTGATATTTATGTTCCATTTTGTTAATTGTTTTGGATTTGTTTTTGTAGGTATTTTTTCTTCACTTCCTCTTTTATTCTCTTGTGATTTGATGACTAACTTTAGTGTTGTTTTTGGATTCCTTTTTCTTTTTTGTGTGTGTATCTATTGTAGATTTTTGGTTTGTGGTTACCATGGGGTTTTGATACAGCAGTCTATATATAAACAAGATCATTTTAAGTTGCTGGTCTTTTAATTTCAAATGCATTTCCAATATCATTCATTTGTACCCTCCTCTTCTCATGATTGCTGGTTTTGATATCATATTTGTGTGTGGATGATTTCCTAGTTTACTTTATGTTTGCCTTTACTGGTGAACTTTTCTATTTGTAATTTTCTTGTTTCTATTTGTGGCCTTTTCTTTTCTGCCTAGAGAACTTCCTTTAGCATTTGTTGCAAAGCTGGTCTGGTGGTGATGAATTCTGTTAGCTTTTGCTTTCCTGTAAAGTGTTCGAGTTCTCCACTGAATCTGAATGAGAGCCTTGCTAGGTAGAGTATTCTTGGTTGAAGTTTCTTCCCCTTCGTCACTTTAAATATATTGTGCCACTCCTTCCTGGCCTGCGTAGTTCCTGCTGAGAGATCAGCTGATAACCTTATGGGAATCCCTTGTATGTTATTTGTCGCTTTTCCCTTATTGCTTTTAATATTTTGTCTTTAATTTTTGTCAGTTTGATTACTATGTGTCTCGGCATATTCCTCTTTGGGTTTATCCTTCCTGGGACTCTCTACGCTTCCTGGAATTAGTTGACTGTTTCTTTTCCCATGTTAGGGAAGTTTTCAGCTATTATCTCTTCAAATATTTTTTCAGGTCCTTTTTCTCTCTCTTCTCCTTCTGGGACCACTACAATGTGAATGTTGGCATGTTTAATGTTGTCCTAGAAGTCTCTAAGTCTTTCTTCATTTCTTTTAATTCTTTGTTTTATATTCTGTTCCACGGTAGTGATTCCACCATTCTGTCTTCCAGCTCACTTATCTGTTCTTCAGCCTTAGTTATTCTGCTATTGATTCCTTCTAGTGTATTTTTCATTTCAGTTATTGTATTGTTCATCTCTGTTTGTTCTTTAGTTCTTCTAGATCTTTGTTAAACATTTCTTGTATCTTCTCAGTCTGTGCCTCTGTTCTTTTTCTGAGATCTTGGATCATCTTCACTATCATTCCTCTGAATTCTTTTTTTGTGTGTGTGTAGATTGCCTATCTCCACTTCACTTAGTTGTTCTTCTGGGTTTTTATCTTGTTCCTTCATCTGGGACATATTCCTCTGCTGTCTCATTTTATCTAACTTTCTGTGATTGTGGTTTCTGTTCTGCAGCCTGTAGCGTTATAGTTTTTCTTTCTTCTGCTGTCTGCCCCCCGCTGGGTGAGGCTGTAGGAGAGGCTTGTGCAGGCTTTCTGGTGGAAGGGACTGGTTCCTGCCCGCTGGTGGGCAGAGCTGGGTCTTGTTCCTCTGGTGAGCAGGGCCAGGTTAAGGGGTGTGTTTAGCAGTCAGCCATGTGCTCCGGAAGACTTTAAGCAGCCTGTCTGCTGATGGGTGGGTCTGTGTTCCCACCTTGTTGATTGTTTGGCCTGAGGCATCTCAGCACTGGAGCCTACTTGCTGTTGGGTGGGACCAGGTCTTGGTGAGAAAATGGCAGCCTCCAGGAGGGCTCAAGCCAATGAGTACTCCCCAGAACTACCACCACCTGTGTCTTTGTACCTGCAGTGCGCCATAGCCACCCCCTGCAGGACACCCTCCAATACTAGCAGGTAGGTCTGGCCAAGGCACTTCTGAGGTTGCTGCTTTTTTCCCTTGTTCCTGGTGTGCCTGAGACCTTGTGTGTACCCTCCAAGAGTGGAGTTTCAATTTCTCCCATTCCTAGGGAATTCATGGGATCAAACCCCACTGGCCTTCAAAGCCAGATTCTCTGGGGTCTCCTCCTCCTGTTGCCAGACCCCCAGGCTTGAGATCCTGATGTGGGGCTCAGGACTTTCATTCCTGTGGGAGAACTTCTGTGGTATAATTATTTTCCAGTTTGTGGGTTGCCCACCCAGTAGGTATGGGATTTGATTTTATCACTATTGCACGCGTCCTACCATCTCATTGTGGTTTCTTTGTCTGTGGGTGTAAGATATCTTTTTTGGTAGGTTCCAGCATTTTTTTTGATCAGTGGTGTTCAGCAGTTGTTATTTTGGTGTTTTTGTAAGAAGAGTTGAGCTCACATCCTTCTACTCCACCATCTTGTCAAATCCCGCCTGGAGTGAGGGCATTATGCTACATGAAATAAGTCAGACAGAGAAAGACATATACTGTATGATATCACTTATATGTGGAATCTAAAGAAGCTGAACTTATTAAAATAGAAACTAGAATGGTGATTACCTGGGGCTGGAGGGTGGGAGGAATGGAGAGATGTTGGTCAAAGGGTACAAATGTTCAGTTATAAGATGAGTAAATTCTAGGGATATAATGTACAGCATGGTGACTAGAGTTAACAATACAGTATTATATACTTGAAAGTTGCTAAGAGAGTAGATTTTAACTCATTATTGACCAGGGAATTTTTGCAGAAACTAATGCATGTGGCTGGCAATTTGTCATGTAAATGAATATTGAAACGTTTCCAGTCAATAACATTTGGGTAACAAAAGACGTATTAATATGTCTCTGGTCAACAGGTCAATAATTTGTTAAATGATCTCACCACCAAAAAGAAATGGTAATTGTATGATGTGATGCTACTGCTATGGTGGTAATCATTTCCCAATATATAAGTGTATCAAATCAGTACATTGTATGCCTTAAACCTACACAGTGTTATATGTCAATTATATCTCAATAAACCTGAAAAAAATTTTAAATTAAAAAAAAATTTAAAGAATATGGTAATATGGTACAGAGATGCCCTAGCCAACCCACAGACCTGCAGATTAAAGCAGCACCCTCCCAGCTGATCCACAGATGCATAATAAAAAATAAATATTTATTATTACAGCCACTGAGTTTTCAGATGTTTATTATGTCGTATAGCATCATTTTAGCAGTAGTTGACTAACAAAGACTAAAAGCTAGAGACATAAGACACAAAACCAAATACGTGGATTTTAACTTCCCCAGGTTCAGTTTATTAACAAAGATATATATATATATATATAAAACTCATAGAAATAAAGTAATTTTTCAAAGAGGTATGAAAAAGCACATGGGAACACAGAGTTTAGAATACTTAATTCTGTCAAGAAGTTGAAGGAAAGCTGTCTATAGGAGAAAACAACATTGGACCATTTGGATAAAAAAGGGAGGGGAAGAGTGAAGATATTCCAGGCAGGAGAATATAGGCAGGACAGGGAACCACTGGTTAAATTAGGCACATGCAGATCATAGAGAATCCAAGGGACCTTATCAGAGCTATAGTAAGGGGTGCTTTTGAGTATTGCTCTAAAAAGGGTGCTGAAGCAGGGCAAGAATTCATAAGAAATAAAGAGTCAGTTTAACAAGAGTGAGGGAGTCCTCATATAACCGGGAAAATATAAATTGATCTCATTGCTGCCAATATAGACAGGGACCTCAAGTGGGGAAAATGAATCCTTGCAGCATTGACCTTATAGACCTTGGCTGTACTGAATACATGTTGAACAATTTTTGAAGATTATCAGTTTGAGGGACTGCCAAATCATTTGGCAAGGAGATATGCCAAGTCTTGGCCTGGCCTTGGTTCTTAGAGATTATCTAACTCAACCTTTTTATCTTATGGATGGGAAAACTATGACTCCAAAGATTGAAATTTACTCAAAGTAAAAAACCTGAAGTCAGAACCCCAGTCTGATTAATCACTCCTGACTTCTTTCCATCATACTATACTTCCTGCCATAAATTTGCTATAGCATGCAGGGAACTAGGAAGTCTGCACTAATGGAAGAATCTGAGTTGAAGCTCAAGAATATGTACCACTTAAGAAAGATGTAGGAGATTTAAGAGAACAGAGAAGTTATACATGCATGGAGACATCCATAATATCATGGCATATTTATTAGGGATAAAAAGGGATGGGGCAGAAATTGATAGGTGCAGCTCCAAAGGAGCTAACCAGGAAGAAGCTACGGAACTAAGCTCTTACCTGGTTCTAACAGAGCAGTAGGCAGTAAGATGCCTTCTAGTAAGACACACACAAAGAAGAAAACTGGACAAAATAAATGGAAACAACCTGGAAATAGAATCCTTCTGGAAAAATACAGAAGATGTAAGGTACTCCCCTATGCTTTTCTCCTCTTGAAAACATCCAGTATCTTCTGTAAGGTTAAGTATTTTAGTAAAGGAACCAGAGCCCTCTTCTATAGCACGATAGAATATTACCTAATCTTACAGATGGTTTTAGATCCCTTCAGAGAATCCTTGGGAACAGAGAACAGGTTTTTCCTAACCCATAAAATCACCAGTGGTATATATTATAGTGAGGTACACTGAATGAGCAACAAATAAGCATTAACTGAGGAAAAGTGCCCCCAAGATGGGGCATATGCCTTCTTGTTGCTGTGACCTGTTCACTTCACATTGTCAGAAGGTAGATTCCCTGCCTTTACCACACACATCCAGTGGAGCTTGTGCAGGTTCTGAACCCTCATCTCTAAATGAAAGCTGAAGTTTCAATAAGTTTAGTCTGCACAAAAGCCAAGCCTAGTTCATTCCAAGAGAAATGACCTTAGCTTTGTGTGAGTTAAATCAAAATAGAAAATTATGAAGAACTGTTGTCAGTGCACTAGAATGTTGACTTTTTAAAAAATGGTCTTGGGCTTCCCTGGTGGCGCAGTGGTTGCGCGTCCGCCTGCCGATGCAGGGGAA
>NC_041220.1:110003867-110026357 GCF_002837175.3 Physeter macrocephalus
GTGAGCCATGGCCGCTGAGCCTGCGCGTCCGGAGCCTGTGCTCCGCAACGGGAGAGGCCACAGCAGAGGAAGGCCCGCATACCACAAAAAAAAAAAAAAAAAAAAAAAAATGGTCTTTTTCCAGAAAATAAAGTTTGAATGAAAGCGTTTATTGGTGGAAAAAAAAGTGGAGGCAAGCAGTACTTCTTAAATAATAGATATTGATCTGGAGCATACAGATCCAGGCATATCTTTAAGACTAAACTTCTGCTATGTGTTCCTTATGAGCCTGGTGAACCCCAGTAGGTAAGCTGTTACATTTTAAACTTACTTATCCCTGAAACAACCACAGAAAGGTTCACTCACATCCTCCTTTTGTCTCTAACTTTTGGCCTCAATGTTCTGTTCTAATTAAACTTTCTTCACCAGGTGCAGTTTTCTCAGCTTTAGGTGATCCTTCTGTTAAAAAAAGACTCACAGGTCTACCTCAACAGGGCCAACCTTTCTGATGCTGCTCTGAATCTCTCTGTGATCATTCCACCACCAAGTCAAATTCAATGTATTCTACAAATACCAAGATGGTGGACTTTCTTCTCCCCCATGGCAGCTCCCAGCATGATTTCCTTAGAAAGGTTCCATATCCTTCTGTCCTTTACCTGGCACTACCTCTTCATGGCTCTCCTTCTAGTTCATGTCTTCATGTTTTCTTGACCTCTTCTTACCCTCTCAAGGTTATTATTCTCCATCTTTGTCCTTAAATTTATTTTTCTTCTCTTTACATTTTATTCTCGACATTTCAATTCCATGTATTTGGTAATTAGATTAATATCTTCAGACTTTTCCTCTCTCCTAAGTTTTTGACCCACATTTCCAGTCATCTGCGAAATATCACTACTTGGCTATTCCACTTACACACGAAACCTGATAAGCCAAAACGGAACTTGTTTTTCTACACAAATTTTATCCTCACTGTTTCCGTCAATGTTTCATGCATTTGAAACTTCAGCACTCTCAGTGACTGTTTTCTTTCCCTTGCTCCATGAACCCCACAATCCAATCTAGCCATTTTCTTAGCACTTTTGAATCTACATTTTTAATATTTCCCTCATCCACCCTCTTCTCTCCAATCTCATTGCCTATATCCTATTTCAGGTCCTTATTATTTCTCTCAAGTTATTGCAAGAACCTCCTAACAGAAGCCTCCTTTTATACTAACTCATTTAAAATATGGTCAAAATATTTCTAAATAATGCACTTCTCTAATACTGTCATTCCTTCCTCTTCCCTCAAATCTCTCAGTGTGGCTCCTTTACGTTCCTTAGCCTAACATTTAAAGCAGTAAGTCTCTCCATGATCTCATTCCCAAGCTTATTTCCCACTAATTCTCCTCATATAACCACAAGATAAACTAAACTTAACCACTGGATTGTTATTTGTTAGGATATAAAGCTGAAAGTTAAATGTTATTATTATATTGGTCATTCTGTTACACATGTTCTATCCCATCATCTTTCTATATCCAGATACCAATAATTCAACAGGGCCCAACTCATTTGCTTCCTTCTTTGTAAATGCTTCCCACAACTGGAAATAATTCCCACCCCAAAATTCAACAGTGTTTTTCTGTCCCCCTGTTTTGTATATTTTGGCTTATCAAGTGTATCTCTCCTAGACCATAAGCTCCTAAGAGTAGAACTACTTCTAGTGAGCAATGCATTCCTCAGAGAAAATACTCCAGCGCCAATAGCTCAATGTTCCTGCCAATAGCAGGAATATAATAAATGTTTGCTTGCTTAATGTACAAATGAATAATCATAGCTAACTCTTTTTGGAGGAGTAGATCCATGCTATTTCATGGAAGTGTGACTTTTATTTTTTTCTTAAGAAATTGGACAACAAAGACCCTGAAGTTCAAAGTGGTTAAGTAACTTGTATAAGGTCACACATTAAATGTAAAGACTAGACTCTCAAAATCATACTTCTAGCATAGACCTCTCCTTGAGGTCCAGTTCCATATATTCAACTGCCTTCTCTACATTTCCACTTGAGTGGTATATTTGGTATAGTCTATCATGGACTCATATCAAGACTACTGATTTTGTTTAATAACTGGTTCCTTTACCCCATACTTTTATTCAACTTGTCCTACATTTATCTTTCTAAATCACCACCTGTAATATTGCCACCATCCTGCTCCAATATTTTCAGTGGCTCCCTATGATGAAAATAAGCCCCATCTTCTCTGTCTGGCAACCAACAAATTGGTCTCAGCTGTGTCTCCAATAAATTTCTCCAAATACTCCCCAACTTGTAGCCTCCATACCAAACAAACTAGTCTCTTCAGTGCATTTGAATATACCATGTGTATTTTTGCCTTTTTTCAGGAATTGTATGCAAGGTTCTACTTCAGTGGAATGCACTTCTTATTCTGATCCACTTATTAGAACCTGAAGTGACTGTACAATTTATCTTCCAAACAGAAACCCTTTGGTGGGGTTGGGGTGAGGCAGGTAGGAAGAGAAGTGATTACTCAGGGACTGTCTCAGGTAAGCCAGCATGTATAATCTATGTATATTTTCATATCTATATCAAATGATATCTAAATATCAAATCTCACCTTTCCAGAAAAGTTTTTAGACTCCCTGGGCTTAAGTAATCATTTTCCCTTTTTAGAGCACTTTGCACATACAAGTCGGAACCCAAAGATGAAGACCTGAATCCCAGCTCCTCTACTTATTAACTGTGTGATCAGGAGCAGGCCACTTAAACTCTTTGGATTTCTGTCCTCATTTGTAAATAGGACTATTGTCTTCATTTCTTTTCCTCCCTGTAGTAGGATGATACATCCACATCCTTTGCCTTGTGACTTTGCATTGCTTGCCACTGTGGGTGGAATACACTTCCTCTTCCCACTGATGTTGGCCTTGGCCATGTGACTTGATTTGGCTGATGGAAGGCTAAGAGACATGACATGAGCAGATACTTTAAGCGTGCTTGCATGGTTCTGTTTGCCTTCCTTTGTGCTCCTATGATCCACTCTGTGGATAACATGCCCCAAGAAGCTATAACTTTATCCTGGGCCTCAGAATGAAGACAAATGAAGCTGAACCAAACTTAAATTGAAGCCTGCAGTTGAGAGTAACCCACTCAAAGCCAGGCAAGCCCCCATGGGATCAGAGAACCAAAACCAACCCACAGACCAAATGTCAAGAGAAAAAATGCTTGAGGTTATAAGCCATTGACATTTGAGGATTGTCACATAGCCTAGTTTCAGCCAAAACTAAATAATATAACCATCTTACATACTTTTATAAAATATTTATTTGAAGACGATTTTAGAAATTGAAAATCACAATTCAAATGTTATTTATGATCATTGCTCCTCAGTATTATGAATTATTTTATATATATACTTCTCATCTCCACATTCTAAGCTGTAAAATATTAGAGATAAGACCATTTTATATAAAAATAAAATAATTATATAATTATATAAGAAGTATATATTACATAAGAATAAAAACTATGTGAGAATTATATAAGAAATATAATTATTTCATATATTTGCTAAGGTACCCTGCACAGGGCTTTACATGTCGGGCGTACTGGGAAGTGTTATATGGCTACTCTTGCTGGTCCTCCTCCTAAGTATGTTTGTTTGTGTCTTTGTTTTTACTCTTTTAGATCTTTATTTTTTTATATTCTCACAAGGCAGTATAAGATATGAAAAGGGTAGATTATCAAACCAAACAGGTGGATTTGAGACCTGCCTCGATGGAACCTTGGGCAAGTTGCTTAAACCCTCAAAGCTTTAACTTCTTCGTTTATAAGCCAAATAATAGTAGTAGTAGTAGTAGTAGTAGTAATACATTTCTAAATTAAAATTACAATAAATAATTTAACACAGGGATTGTCACATCTTAAAGCACCAAGTAAATAGTAGTTTTTATTATATCATCCATATATACTACTTTTTCCTCTCCAGAAATTTCAAAGCAGAATTCTCAGACAATCCTACATTCTCTAGACAAGTGTAATTCTCTTTATTCTAGACAGACAGACACGTAGACACACACCCCTAGAACTCACAAGATTTTCCATAATTAGGTGGGGGAAGGGTGACAGGAAAAAGACGTCTTGAAAGTCCTGTGTTCTCTCTTTGCTCTGTAGCCTTGTTCCTGATATTTCCAATGCCCTGAAATAATTCACATTTCTATTTACCTAACTAGCGCTTAATCACTCTTCTGAGTTCAAAAAAAAAAAAATCTTCTGAGTTCTGCTTAGAGGACTCTGCCGAGTCTAGGTTAGGCATCTCTCTTATAAAAGAGCATCTCTCTTATAAAATCCTGGTAGAGGGCCCTTAAACAAGGAATTGAAATTGCTTTTTTAAAAAAAAAATTTATTTTATTTATTTATTTTTGGCTGTGTTGGATCTTTGTGGCTGAGTACAGGCTTTCTCTAGTTGCAACGAGGGGCGAGGCTGCTCTTAGTTGCGGTGCACGTGCTTCTTATTGCGGTGGCTTCTCTTGTTACAGAGCACGGGCTCTAGGCACGCGGGCCTCAGTAGTTGCAGCACACGGGTTGAGTAGTTGTGGCTCAAGGGCTCCAGAGAGCAGGCTCAGTAGTTGTGGCACATGGGCTTAGTTGCTCCGTGGTATCTTCCTGGACCAGGGAATCGAACCCATGTCCCCTGCATTGGCAGGTGGATTCTGCCAATTGAGCCACCAGGGAAGTCCAAAATTGCTTTTTGACTTGTCAATCTTCCCAACTGTACTATAAGGTCTTTGAGGGCACAGGCCATGTCATTACTTTTCACCAGCACCTAGCACAGTCTTGACACATGCTAAGTGCTTAAAGACGTGAGGTAAAAGAAAAAATGGAAGAAAGGAAGGGAGGAAAGGATGGAAAGAGAGAGACAGAGGCAAGAAAGAAAGGAGGAAAGAAATAAAAGGTTATTTTTATTTTCATTCTTCCCTGAAGAGAATGTTCAAAGAACAAGACAGTTACTACAGCATCATCAAAACTCATTTCCACCCAAATCTACATTTTGCATCAAATCCCATGTCAGTGTGTCCTCTTCCTCTCATCAGAGTAATAGGGTGTTTATTTTAAAAGTCAACTCATCATAAAACCTATTTGGGGCAAAATGGACTCCAGGGAGATTGACTGAAATTCCCATTCTTCTCCACCTGGTTCTCCTTCTGCTTCCTGTTCATTTTAGGAAAAGGCTCTGATCTGTTAAAAAAAAAAAAAAAAAAAAGGTTGTGGGGGAGCCTCTAGCAAGAGACACATATAGAACATGTGTCTCATCTGCTTTTTAATATTAAGTACAGGAAATTTTCAGCTTCATTCATTTAAAATACTTACTTGTGCTTCACATTTATGGCTAGGTATTAGACATGAGAAGCCCAGATCTGGTTAGTAATGGGGGAAAAAGATTAAAAATAGAGCCATAGAAAAAGAAAGATGATCCAATGGAAAGAAGAAAGAGAAGTTGTCGTCTTAGAGTAATGTTTGTTCAGAGCTCTTCAGCTGTTTTAATCCTAAACTCTAAATGCTCCCCCGGAGCATGACCAGCAGAACGATCCAAATGATCCTCAGGTATGCGCTGGTGCTGAGGAGTGGGACTGGAGTGATATCCCTCTGGAATTTGATGAAATCAAGTTGAAATTAAGATATGGTTATCAAACCAGCAATTCACATCTTTGGCTAAGGGGATGTTAATCAATAACATAAAGTAACAGGCTTCACTGTTCTTAATTTGACAAGTATTAGACAAGACTTCTCTGTGCTGCCTTTCTATTCTAGTTTTTTAAATAAGCATCTTCAAAACTGATTCAAAGAATTCAAAGAAAAAGGAGTAGAAAAAACAATTGGGGAAAAAAGGAAGAACTCAGCAATTTTAATTGTCCACATGGGTCATAAAAATGGATTTTTCTAAGGGACAGCTATCCAGTGCATTGGCCACAAAATACACAGATATCCCTAGTGATGCTATGTCAATGTACATTAACTTCTGCTATATAGATGGACTCAGTTCTCTTCACATACTTACTTCTCTGGTGTGTGCCTGGCAAACAGAAGTCTCTCAACAAATGTTAGTAAATGAATAAACACAAGATTGAATTAGTGATCTGCTTATTTATCATTAGAGCCAGGACTTTTGCTGAATCCACAATTTGTACTCATAGTTGATTCCTCTGATAGAGGTAAAACTTGATGAAGACAGCCTCACAGAGGAGGAGAGACAGTTCCTGCCTGCTACCTGACAAGCTAAGCCACTTGTCTAAACCAGTTCTGCCGCAACAGGTGCCCAGTGGATGGGGAAGACAGACGTACAGATGGCTGCCTGGATGCATCACGGGACGGGATTGCCACTACAGCCCATTGTTACATTTATTGCTGACAGTGTAATTAATTGGCTGACTCCTTGTTTTTCAATTGGTCACCCTCAATGGACAGCTGCACTGGGGGTTGTACTAATCGTGCCTGGGACGAGAGTAAGCTCCGCGGGTGGGCCCAGCTCTGCAGTAGGGGCTTTGTGACGTCAACCCTGGACTGCTGTACAGAAGCCCGCGCTTCACTCTCCCAGGGCCCTGAACAGGCGTCCTCATGCCCAGGAAACACAGCATTATTTTTTCTGAGTGTTCCTCTTTCTGAAGTATGATACAATGGAAACAAAACACTTCTTAGTTTCCTTTTCCAGTAAGAATTTCTTAAATGTAGACTGTAATATCAGCTTTAACAATCACTGTAGAAAAAGATTACAGTAACTTCATTAGATTTTATCCAAATTATTAAGTGAAAAGAGAAGCTAGAGTTCATGTGGAGGCATCAAAAAGCTCTTTTAACTCATCTCTGTGTCCAGCAATCATGTATATATTTTGATTTTTATACTGTGGAAAATGATCTTTATTTTGTGTACAGTATGATGAGGATTAAATAACACTCACAGGATATTTTCATCAAAGAATTCTAAGGGTATTTTTACAGTGAGAAAGCCTCATATATCAAGCACGGGCTCATCAGGTAATAACACAAGACTGGAGTCATGGCTCAGGCAACAATCTTTCCACTGGTCTCCTGCCCCTCTTTCTTCACCTGTAAAATGAGTCATCGCACTTCACTGACCTTACTTCCCACCTGACTAACTTCCAGAAAGTCATGTGGCAGCTCTGTTCCCTAGGGTTTAATCCGTAAAATCAGAGAACTGAGCTCAGTGAATCTCTAACATTCTGTGACCTTACCTGGATATTGAGGCAAATAGAAATTTCAATATATTCCACAAATTAATAAAAATATGTGCATATACATTATAAGGGCATGCATTAACTAAAAATGCAAGTAATTCTTGACTTTTTAAATCACAAATATCAGTGTCCATGATTTGACAGCTTGCTTATGAAAAAGTCCCTTACATGTTCCTTTTTCTGGTTTGCTAATTTTCCATTCTGCAGTCCAAGGCAGGCCAATAATTGCAATGAAATCAGGTTAAACATTGATCTTCCACCCTGACATTGCATTAACTTTTCTAATAAACATCTTCACTGTGTCAACCAGCACTGTGTTTACATATTGAGCCCAGCAACCAATTGTCTTGCTTCTTTTAGATGCTTTTGAATTCTGGAAGGAATCTTATCTGAAAGACTAGAATTGTGCATCTGCCGTGCCTTTCAATTTTGTATTTCGGATTAACTGCTCCTTTTCCTCCACGTTCTGAAGGCCTTCTAAGAAATTTCCTTCCCAGTTCATCTGGTAAGTGCCTGCTCTGGCTGTTACTCTTTAGTGAATTCATGTCTTTTCTCCTATGTTTCTTGTGCCACCCTTGTTACCTGGAGTCAGGATTCTGAGCTCTGACCTCTCTCCTTGTCCTGCAGCCCAGGAGAATTGAAGGCAGACCCTCAGACCTCTAATATTCTAGATTTTTGAAGATCCAGCTTTGGCTGGGATGAGGCCAGGATTGGGGTGAAAATAAGCACTGAATTTTTTTTTATTTACAGCCTTCTGAAAATTAACTATTTCTGTTCAGATTCAGGGGCTGAGTAAAAGTATTAACCAGTAGATGTGCCTAAAGATCCCTGATCAAACACTCTATTTTTAATGTTGTGAAGAATACATGCTTAGGGAGTACTTTTCCTAGCAAATTGAGCCAATGCTGCTTGCTTCACTAGAACTACAGGCAAAAGATGATTACCAGAGAGGCTGGGGAGAGATTGCCCCATGATGTGAAGCAAAGCCTTCATTCATGAATGATTTCTTGTCTCTGAATGTGGAAAAAATAGATCATAAAGTGTGGGACTGGGATTCTAAAGGATATTTAATACCTCATTCCTGGAGATATGGTCTAAAATGTAATGACTGTAATCACTGGTCAAGTGAGAAAAGATGCTCCAAGATTCCCCTTATTTTAATATTTATTTATTAATTTATTTATTTGGCTGCACCATGTCCTGGTTGCAACATGCGGGATCTTCGTTGCCGTGTGCAGGATCTTTTAGTTACAGCATGAGGGATTCCTTAGTTGCAGCACACGGGATCTTTTAGTTGCAGCATGTGGGCTCTTAGTTGCAGTATGCAATGTCTAGTTCCCTGACCAGGGATCGAACCTGGGAACCCTGCATTGGAGTGCATAGTCTCAACCACTGGACCACCAGGGAAGTCCCTTCCCTTATTTTAACAAGAGTAGCTAAGAATATTTGCCAATATCATGGATCTCTGGGAAAACATCCTATCCAGACCCACAGAATCAGATCAACCAACCACAAATCAGAATAGCTTTAATGAAAAATTCATTAGACTAACTCTCACCACTTGCCAAGAGGGTATTTACACCAGGCACTGTACTAAGTGCTTAACATATCTCATGTGCGATCCTCATAAAGCTCTATCAGGTAAACATGGTTATTCCTATTTTATGGACAGGAAAGAAAGTCTCCGATGGACTAAGTAACTTCTCCAAAGTCACACATCTACCACACTTACCAGGATTAAGCCCAAATCTGCACAACTCCAAAAGTTCCTAGCCATTCTATGCTCCTGCAGAATAGCCACGCCAGTGGAGAGCAGGGGAGAATAGGGGTGCAGATACAATGGGAGCCTTATCATAGCATCCCATATAGGCAGAGGTTCCTTATTCCAAGTGAGCGTTGCTCCAGCCCTCATAGCACCTTGCATAGACTTATGTCAATACTTGCAATTCATGGTATTGTGGTTTGTAGTTTGGGGGCTGGAGAGAGAGAAAAATGAAAAAATGGATTTCTAAATATTGGCTCTCATTTTATTAGCTTGCCTTGGAATCTCTCTCATCCTAATATTTTAACTACACATGGGAATAAAACTACTCCTCAGTGTGTGCTTATAAAAAGATAATAAAATCAAAGGACTTTAGACTAAACCCTTTGCACGTGTAGGCACTTCTTTAATGATCCCCTTCTTACATTTCAATCTTGCCCAATGTCCCATGACCTCTTCAGAGCAGGGACCATAGAGTATCCACATGCATGTCTCCAGATAAAATGCTTAGCACTTAGTTGGTGCTCAGTGACTTAAAATGATTGGTATATATTGAGAATTAGTTTGTTTGCAACTCTAAGAGCTGTTGTAAAACTTTAGGTTTTAGTGTATATTTATTGATTTTTTAAAAATATGCATTCCTTGCATTCTTCCTTATATATTATGGTCGGTCTCTTGGGCTCTCTAGAAGAGAGCATTTCCCAGCTTTCTTTGAGTCTCAAGTCTAGAGAATTAGAACACCCCATAAAAATAACACAGGCATCTCTGACAAAGGACCTGCTTCTGCCAATAGGTTGATTTTGCATTTCATAACTAATTTCACATACCAGTTTATACTAAATCATTTATTCATCCATTCATTCACTAAACACCCATCCATTGATGTCTATATTATCCTAGTGATAACAATGTAAATAAGACTAATCTCTGCCCTGGAAATGTTTATAGTTTAGTGATATGAAACACATATGAACAAATCATTTAAAATTGAGTATGGTAATTTCCACAACATATATGAAAAAAGGATTATGAGAGAAAAGGGCACATGGTAACACCTTCAAACTTTGTTTCACTTCTGTTACTGAAAGTTACTTTTCCATCCCAGAATTACATTTCTATTCTTTCCCCTGCCTCCATATTTTTCAGTAAACTCTTGATAATTTTCTCTTTTTAAAATAACTTATATGTAAGGATTTTTTCCCTTCTTTTTGTGCTTTTTCTCTTTAAATAACATAGAAAATTTGGCTTTTATCAAGTATCACTAAACTCTTCTATTTTTCTTTGCACATTAGGTATGCAACTGCACTGTGAAGAGATGCTTTCCAAAATTTTGTCTCCTTTACTTTCAAATACCTAAAATGAAAAAATCTGTATCCTGTATAAGGATATTTTATTTAACTAAGATACATATATTAGTCAGGTATTTATCTTAAATTCCCTTTGCCATCATCAGCCTAATATGTTTACTTCTATACTGGACTTTGTTTACCAGGTTCACACACTGGTCAACTATTTCCATCACATATATATTTATATATATCAACTGCTGCATAGAAACCTACCCCAAAACTTAGGGTTTTGGTCTCTTAATGCCTCCTTTTCTGCACTCTGTTGATCAAAAGCCACCCCACATTCAAGGGGTGGAGAAATAAATGCTCCTCTTAACATGATATGTGGTTCATGGAGAGGAGGGAGTGGTTGGTCATTTTAAGACTGACTATTATATCTATATACTAGTTAGCTTCTAGTATTTTCTTCAAAAAATGGTTCCCGTCTCCATTTTCCTTCTGTACATTTTCCTTCTATATGTGAGAATTTAAAATCAGTGATCTCTTTCTCTGTACTAACCTAATATAGTTGATGGTGTTTGTCTTATGTCTTTGATGAATATATTATGTTTTACATTTAGAATTCTAAGCTCTAACTCCCTCTTTATCTTCTGCTCTGGAATTAAAAAGAAGCCTTCAGACCTGAAATATACCAAAGGCTGCAATGGGGCAGTATGGGAGGTGGATGGTGAGATTTTCTTGTAAGTATTACTTTTCTTTTTTAGCTCATATATTTTGAATTCTTAAAAAAAAAGATATAAAATGCTTTATTACATTTCTACTATAGTCTCAATTGTAAAAATAAATATCCAAACTCTAACAAATTTGGCTAAGTAAAATATTACATAACATTAATGCACGGGAGGTGGGGAGAAGGAGTACATTCTGGACTTCCCTTCTCTTTAAGTTTTTTGGAAGAGAACACTGACTGAAAGTCTGGGGGACCCAAGCATGGACTACATTGGAGTAAACCAGTAAGCAAGATGTATAAAAAATGCTATCAAGATAATCAGATAAAATTATTAAAGAGGAAAGAAGATATTTTGTATCTCATTTGCATAGAGAAACATCTTAAATAAGCCCTCTGAAGCCTGAGAACCCCTAGGTGAGGAGAATATGCATTATTCCAGATCAGAACTAAAGATTCAAGCAAGGAGGATGACCTCATGTGGCTTTCCTGTCTAGAGATATGTAAAAACAAATGTTACAACTATGAATTTGACATTAATCATGGGGAAATTTAACAAATGAAAATTACACATTACTGATGGATCTCTTTGTAAAACTTGTTGGATTTCCATGCCATTTTTTCATTCACTGATCATACAGTAAGGATACTGGGTCATTAATTATAGGCATACACAACAAGCAGTGTTTCTACTGTGTAAGTTCTTTCATGCTTTTTTTTTTTTTTTTTCTAATGGGTAAGTTATACCTGGATATTATTTAAATTGAAAATCTGTGTTAGTGTATTGAAGCAACATTATGTCTGTTACCAGTATGGTAGTTATAATTAAATTTTGTTACAAATGGACAAGAAGGAAATATACATTAATATTATATTTAGACATGCAACCTATACAATAAGACAGTGATTATGGTAACTACATACTGCTTAGCATTGATTTCTTATTTGCTGCAAGGAGGGAAATCCAGAGGGGACTTAGAGATGGAATCTGGGAGATAAGAAGCCCACACAGTAAAAGAGAGCTTGATATGAGGAAACTGGTCATTCAGCATTTGCTTTTACTAGACTATTTTAGAAAAGAAGACATGATACTACTGGTGGGAACAAATATAGCATAGTAATTTAGGGCACTGGTTCTGAACACTACCAAATCACTTACTAACTAACTCTCAATGCCTCTTTGAATGTCTATAAGATGGAGATAAAAATTAGACCTCAAATTTTACATGATGTAAGGTGTATGAACAAAAATTGCCAAGATATTTGCTATTTTTAAATAAGAACTGTAGAATCACAAATGTTTCTGTGTAACATATCAAATTTAAAGAGAGAAAATCTTGAAAGAAGCCAGAGGAGAGGAAAACAAGAAACCTTCCTTACAAAGGAACAAGAGTAAGAATATATAGCAAATCGCTTCAGAAACCATGCAGGCAAGAGAGTGGGGTAATTTTTTTTTTTTAATTAAAAATGTTGAAAGAAAAAAATCACTAACCTAAAATTCTATATCCAGTAAACTTATTTTCCAAAAGTGAAGGAGAAGTAACATCTTTCCCAAACAAACAAAAATTGAGGTAATTCCTCTCCAGCAGAAGAATAGTGCTTACCTCATATTGTATGGGAACCTGAGGGAGTTGACATGTATTGGAAGATGTGTTAGAAGACTATTTTAAGAGAAAGAGAGTGATATAGGCAAGAATCTCAACTCTACATAAAGAAAGGATAAAAGAGAAGAAATAATGAGGGTAAAAGAATTTTTTTTCTCAATTGAGCTACAAAAAACTTTATTAAAGTAATAATAGTAATAATGTTTTGGGTAATTATAGCCTGTCAATAAATAAAAACAGCAATATCACAAGGAATGGGAGGGAGGAATTGTGAATACTCTGAAAGTTAGTTACTTATACTATACTTGAAGCAGTACAGTGTTATTTGAAAGTGGAATTAGATTGGATAAAAACCAATATACCGATGTGCTAATAGAGGAGAGAAAATGGAACCATATATAATGTTCAATTAAAACAAGAAAAAGGCAGAAAAAGAGACAAAAAGAAGAATGAATGTAACAAATAGAAAATAATTATAATCATGGCAAATATTTATCCAACTATATCAGTATTACTTTAAATGTGAATGGTCTAATAACACCAATTAAAAGACAGATTTTTAGAATATATAAAAAATAACCTATTTACCATCACATCAAAAAGAATAAAATACATAGGAATAAGGCTACCTAAGGAGGGAAAAGACCTATACTCAGAAAACTATAAGGTACTGATAAAAGAAATAAAAGATGACACAAATGGAGAGAGATACCATGTTCTTGGATAGGACTATACTACCCAAAGCAATCTACAGATTCAATGCAATCCCTATCAAATTACCAATGGCATTTTTTCACAGAATTAGAACAAAATTTTTTTTAGAATTTATGGAAACACAAAAGACCACGAATGGCCAAAGCAATCTTGAGAAAGAAAAACAGCTGGAGGATTCAGGCTCCCTGACTCGAGACTATACTACAAAGCTACAGGCATCAAAACAGTATGGTACTAGCACAAAAAACTAGAAATATAGATCACGGGAACAGGATAGAAAGCCCAGAGGTAAACCCATGAACTATGGTCACCTAATCTATGATAAAGGAGGCAAGAATATACAACTGAGAAAAGACAGTCTCTTCAATAAGTGATGCTGGGAAAACTGGACAGCTACATGTAAATGAATGAAATTAGAACATTCCCTGACACCATACACAAAAATAAACTCAAAATGGATTAAAGACCTAAATGTAAGACTGGATACTGTAAAACTCTTAGAGGAAAACATAGGCAGAATACCCTTTGACATAAATCACAGCAAGATCTATATCCAGTAAACTTATTTTCCAAAAAAAAGTAAAAACAAAAATTAAAAAATGGAACCTAACTAAACTCAAAAGTTTTTGCACAGCAAAGGAGACCATAAAACAAAAAGACAACACTTGGAATGGGAGAAAATATTTGCAAATGAAGCAAACGACCAGGGATTAATCTCCAAAATATACAAACAGCTCATGCAGCTCAATAAAAAAAAAAAAAAAAAACCCAATCCAAAAACGGACAAGAGATCTAAATAGACATTTCTCCAAAGACATACAGATGGCCCAAAAGCACATAATTAGTGATGCTGAGCATCTTTTCATCAGAGAAATGCAAATCAAAACTACAATGAGGTATCACCTCACACAGGTCCTAATGGCTATTATCAAAAAATCTACAAATAGTAAATGTGGGAGAGGGTGTGGAGAAAAAGGAACCCTCTTGCACTGTTGGTGGTAGTGTAAATTGATACAGCCACTATGGAGAACAATACGGAGGTTCCTTAAAAAGGAACCCTCTTGCACTGTTGGTGGTAATGTAAATTGATACAGCCACTATGGAGAACAATACGGAGGTTCCTTAAAAAACTAAAAATAGAGCAAGCATTTGATCCAGCAATCCCACTCTTGGGCATATATCCAGAGAAAACCATAATTTGAAAAGATACATGCACCCCAATGTTCATTGCAGCACTATTTACAATAGCCAGGATATGGAAGCAACCTAAATGTCCACCAACAGAGGAATGGATAAAGAAGGTGTGGTACATATATACATTGGAATATTACTCAGCAATAAAACAAGAATGAAATAATGCCATTTGCAGCAACATGGATGGACACAGAGATTCTCATACTAAGTGAAGTAATTCAGAGAAAGACAAATATGATATTGCTTATATGTGGAGTTTAAAAAAAAAGAAGGGTACAAATGAACTTATCTACAAAGCGGAAATAGAGTTACAGATGTAGAAAATAAACTTATATTTACCAGGGTAGGGAGGGATAAATTGGGAGATTGGGATTGACATATACACACTACTATATATAAAATAGATAACTAATAAGGATCAACTATATAGCACAGGGAAGTCTACTCAAATCTCTGTAATGACCTATATGGGAAAAGAATCTAAAGAAAGAGGTGATATATGTATATGTATAACTGATTCACTTTGCTGTACAGCAGAAACTAACACAACATTGTAAATCAACTATACTCCAATTAAAAAAAAAACCCATCTGTATGTCTTTACAAGAAACAAATTTTAAATATAAGCACTCATGTAAATTAAAAGTGAAGGAATGAAGAATGATACATCATCTTAACACTACTAAAGAGAAAGCTGGAGTATCTGTTTTAATTTCAGACAAAGGAAATCTCAGAGCAAGGAAAGTTATCAAGGATGAAAAGGGACACTACATACCGATGAAAGGATCCCCAAGAAGATATAACAATTTTTACTGTGTATGCACCTAACAACAGAACATCAAAATATGAGGGAAAAATAATAGAATTGAAAGTAGAAATACACAAATCCACTATTGTAATTGGAGACTTCATCACCTCTCAGTAATTGATAAGATACCACAGGCAGAGAAACCAATAAGAACACTGTTGATCTAAACAACACTATCAGTAAATTTGATCTAACTGACATTCATAGAAAACTCTACCCAGTAAGAGCAGAATACACGTTTGTCAAGCTCACATGGATCAGTAAGATAGACCACATTCTAGGCCGTGAAATGCACCTTATTAAAGTTAAAGGCATAAGACTCATACAGAGTATGTTCTCAGATGACAAAAGAATTATAAATCAATAACAAAAAAATCCTCAAACATTGGAGATTAAATAAACATATTTCTAAATAACACATGGATCAGAAAGTCTCTAGAGGAATTAAAAAACATTTTGAACTAAATGAAAATTAAAAATACAACTTATCAAAATTTATGGGATTCAGTGAAAGTAATGTTTAGAGGGAAATTTATAATATCAAATGAATATATCAGAAAAGAAGAATGATTTAAAATCAATAATATAAACTTTCACATTAGAAAACTAGAGAAAGAAGAGAAATTTAACCTAAGGCAAGCAAAAGAAAAGAAACCATAAAAATAAAAACAGAAACTATTGAAATATTAAAGAAAAACATTAGATAAAACCAACCAACCCTAAATCTGAAAAGGTTAATAGAATCGATAAAACTCTAGCCAGGCTCAGGCTAACAAAGAAAAAAGGAGAAAAGATGCAAATTATCACTATTAGAAATGAAAGAGAAATCACTAGTGATCTCATGGACAATAAAAGGATAACATGAATATTATGAACAATTTTATGCCCATAAATTTAATAACACAAACTACCAAAACCTACACAAGAAAAAGCAAATAATATAAATATTTCTATTAAATAAATTGAATAGTTAATATTTCAAAAAAGATAGCACCAGTCCTAGATTGTTTCACTGGTGAGCTCTAATAAACATTTAAGGAAGAAATGATTCCAATCTTTTCAAGAAAATAGAAGGAGAGCAAACATTTCCTAAATCATTCTATGTGGCCAACATTACCCTAATACCAAAACCAGATAAACACATTATAAGAAAGGAAAACCACAGAATGATATCTCTCATGAACATAGATGCAAAAATCCTCAACAAAATGCTAGAAAATTGAATCCAACAATGTATAAAAAACTAAGTACTATGACCGAATGGGATTTATTTTGGGTATGCAAGCCTGGTTCAACACTCAAAAATCAGTCAGTACAATCCACTATATCAACAGGCTTAAGAAAAATCATACGATTATCTTATTTGTTGCAGAAAAAGCATTTGACAAAATCTAACATCCATTCATGATTTTAAAAAAACCCTCAGCAAACTGGAAATAGAGAGGAACTTTCTCAGTTTGATAAAGAACATTTATAGAAAAACTAGTATCATACTTAAAGGTGAAAAACTGGATGCCTTCCCACTGAGATCAGGAACAAGACAAAGCTGTCCTTTCTCACTACTCCTATTCAACATCGTAGTGGAAGTTGCAGCTGGTGCAATAAGATAAGAAAGTGAAATAAAGATTTATAGATTGAAAAGTATGTAAGAAAATTGCCTTTGTTAATAGATAGCATAATTGTCTATGTAGAAAGTCTCAAAGAATCTACAAAAAAATTCCTAGAATTAATGAGTATAGAAAGGTCACAGGATACACGGTCAAGATACAAAAGTTAATTGCCTTTTTATATTCTAAAAATGAACATTTAAAATTATATATATGCAAGAGTACTAATTACTGGTATCAGGAACAAATAGATGGATTTCTTTTACAGATTTTATTATAAAAGATAGAAATATGCAATAAACAACTTTGTTCTATATCTATTCAACAAATTGAAATTGAAACTAAAATCTTCCAATAATATCAAAAATGTAAGAACCAGACAAATTTATAGTGATTTCTTTCAAATATTTTAAGAAAAATAACAACTATCCATACAGGCTAGTCCAGAGAAATAATCAAAAAGAAAAAAAAAAGAAACAGTTCACAAGTCACTTTTAAGGCTGATGAAATCTTGATACCAAATGATTAGTTCATTTTTAAGAATGAAAATTTACAAACCAATATCTTTCAAGAACAATGCAAAACCTGAAAAAAAATGAGCAAATCAAATTCAAATGTATATTAAAATATTATATTACAACAGTTATATTTATTCCAAAAAGCAAGGTTGTTTTAGCATTCTAAAATTAAAATAATTAACTGCATTACCACAATAAAGAAGAAAACTCATATGATGATCTCAATAGCAGCAAAAGAGGCATTTGAAATAATTAAACACCAAAATTAAAATACCTCAGAAAACTATAATTAGAAGAAAACTTACTTATGTGATACAGAGTATTTATAAAATTATATCTACAGCAAACCTTGTATTAATGCTATATAGTATTAAAAGTTTTCCCCCTGAGACTAAGATGAGATAACATGTACACTATCCCCCTTTATATTCGCCTCATGTTGTAGGTCCCTACTAGTATAATAAAGGCAAAAACAAAACAAGAGAAAAAAGGAAGGGAGGGAGGAAAGAAGGAAAGGAGAGAAGAGGGGAGGGAGGAAGAGAAGAAGGAAAGAAAGGAAATGCTCAAGAATGGAAAATGAACAAATAAAACTCATTCACAGTTTACATGATAGTACATTTAGAAAATCTAAAATGATATATAGCTAAATTATTAAATAAGAGACTTTAGCAATGCCTTTGCACAGAAGGACAATATTAAAAAAGCAAAGGTATTTATATGTACTGTACCACAAATTAGAAAATGAAACTAAAAATTGACATTTGAAAGAGTATCAAAAACTCAAACAACAAAGAAATAGGACAAAATATGTAAAATTTCTCAACACATAAATCAATAAAATATTGTGAGAAGTATTAAAATGACCTAGAAAACTGAGAGGTTATGTCAAGTTTTTGAATTGGAAGACAGTATTTATAGGTTTCAATTTTCTGCAAATTGATTTCCCTATTTTATGCAGATCCTGTACAAATTCCAACAGATACTTTGTTTTTGTAAAAATGGACAATCGGTTTTAATGTTAATGGAAATGTAAAGAGCCACAAACAGCCAAATTTTGAAGAACAAAGCTCGAAGGCTTACACTGCTACCTTAATTGAAGGAATGTGGTATTGACATTTAGACAATTAAACCAAGGGAGCAAAAACAATCCAGAAATAGATTTTCACCTACACCAACACTTGACTAGGGCAAAGGTGACACAGCGCTGTGGAGAAAGGATGGACTCTTCAATAAATAATTCTGGGTTACCTGCATGTTCAGAAGAAAAAATGATTCTTGCACAATGCACACCACCCACAAAAATCACTTCTAGTTGGATTATAGATATAAATTTATGAGAGAAAATATAGCTTCTGGAAGATAAGAAAATAGCTTTATAATTTATTAGAAGCCAAAGATTTCTTTGACAGAACACAAAATGTAGTATTAGAAAATTATTGATAAATCGTATTACAGTAGAATTTTATGGATTACATAAAATTTTTAAAATTACATAAAAATTAAAAAGCTTAGTTAATTAAAGACACCATTCAAAGGCAAGTAAATAAGGGGGAGAAAATATTTGTAATACATACAACTGATAGAGGATTATGTCAAGAATATTTTTTAAAACCTTACAAATTAATAAGAAAAAGACAACACAGTAAAAAAAATAGGCAAGACTTGAAGAATCGTCTCATTAAATAAGTTATTGAAATGTCTGTTAATAACATGAGGTGTTCTTCCTCATTAGTCATCAGGAAAATACAATTTAAAGCCACAATGTATCAATGATGTTCTGTTTATTGATGTGGATGGTGATTACAAATGTGTGTTCATTTTTTTGAAAATTCATCCAACTGTACATTTATGATTTGTGCACTTTTATATGTATATCATATTTCAATAGAAATGTTTATTTCTACAAGGGATAAGTGGATGTGGTAATAAGGGGAATTTGGCTGGTAGAAGGCAGAAGAAAAAAAGCTGAATGGTACTTAACCTCATATTTTCCACATTATTCTCTTCTCATCCTTACTCTTTTCTTTTTAACACATGGACTATATTGGCACTGCTTCAGTAGAAGTGTCAGCTATGGCAATTAAGATGAGGATTAAAGAAGCAGAAGAGAGTTTACTTCCCCCTCTCCACCCATTTCCTCACATTTTAATTCTATGTTCCCTTCTGCACAATTAATACTAGAGCAGGAGATGGAGGATTACAAGTGGGAGCTTAAAGTGGAAGGACCAAACTTTTCTTTTATTCTATCCAAACCTCATCAATTATTCTTGCTGCTAGATGGACATCGGGAAAGATAAGAAGCAGGATTTTGGTTTGGGGAATCACAGGCCGTTACAGGATCCACTGACATGAAGGGGAAAAGTTAGAAAATACCTGGTAGTGGCAGTAAGGAAATGAAACACCTGTGGACACATCTGTGTTGTACATAATGGAAACAGGATAGCCCAACAGTGAAGATCATGGGCACTGGCGACAAATAGACTGGTGTGTGAATTCTGCCTCACACATTTACTATGTGATTTTGGACAAGTTACTTATTCTCCCTAAGCCTCAGTTTTCTCATCTGTAGTTTGTATAAAATAGCAGTGCCTATTTCATAAGATTGTTGTGATGGTCAAATAAAAAATATTCACAGAAAATGCTTAATGGTGCCTGTTGCAGAATAGGCACTCAGTACGTGTTACCTAGGATGATGATGATATTGGTGTTTTAGAAACCTGCATCAACAGTCTTCCATTTTTATGACCTTTTTAAGTTAGCTTAGCTCTAAGGCCAGCAATGTCTTCTTGGTTAAAGATAACTCAGTCTCATCTAATAGAGGTCTCTTCAGCAGAACTATACATTCATGAGGTTCATAAAGTATGACCTGTTCTAGGTATCCAGTAATAAGACAATTCCACTGATGGTAACTGATATTTCACCATTTAACATGTCAAAGCTTTTATCAGAAGCCTGCCCTGATTCCTTGCATCATTGATATGCTGTAGTACTTCTTCTAAACTTTAATTTCTTAGGCAACTACTATTGAGCACCTATTATCTACCCGGTACTCTATATTAAGCCTTGATAATTCAGAGTTAAAAGATAAATTTGGTGTTCTCTGGTAAGACAGATAAACTAAGCCATGAATGCAATATTGGATGATAATGTCTTATGACAGACAAAAGTACACAGGAAGAATATCCAAAATCGACTAGCTGAATTGGGCAGAAGAATATTAAAGAAGGATGCCTGGAAAATGTGATGGCCAAGCTGAGGTTTAACAGATGAACAGGAATTAGCCAAACTAGAACAAGGGGAGAGATCTTTCTAGGGAGCTTGTGTGGAGGCAAAGTGGTATGAGAGAACAGGTTGCATCTGGGAAACGCAAGTATTTCAACAAAGCCACCTACTTGCATTTTGAATAATGGATGCTTAAATTTTTTCAAATTTAATATTTTACATCCAAAGTATGATATGTCCATTTGTAGCGTTAAAACTGCATATGCTCTTATTGACCCATCATCAATAAAAGAGAGAACTGATAGCACATACATGATTTATCAGACCAACTAAATTCCATTGTGAACAGGAAGTGGAATGTTTTTAAACCTTGCTTTTGCATTTTGCCTGGTAACCACACTCCTAATCAGTTAAGATATCCTGGGAGGCTAGGTGAGGAATATTTAGATTGCACTTTAGGAAATGCAGCAATTAGCTCTTAGGCCCAGTCTGTCAAAGTGGTATCATATTAAACTTTTAATTCTGTCCCCCACAAAAATGATACCATTGGGAGGGAGAGTTAAGGAGCAGACCTAGGACCCAGTGATTTCTGTCATTATTTTGTTCTGTGACTCTGATGCATTTTCAGAAAGACCAAAACAGAAATTTCATCCGGGGAAACTTTGAGTGATTTTAGGCACAAAAACCATAGACTACAGCCTGTTTTATCCTATGCATTCAAGGATTATGTGAAACCCACCCAGAAGATAATAAACTTTATTCCATTCAAACACCATTCAGCTGGAGTAATTGTTACCTGTTTTTCAAATCTAAGCACCTGAATCCTAAGTGTAATTTTTAGTGTGAGTTTATGCAATTTAAAAACTCTCCTTATACATACCTACTTTTTTTTTTTTTTTTTTTTTTGCAGTACTTGGACCTCTCACTGTTGTGGTCTCTCCCGTTGCAGAGCACAGGCTCCGGACGTGCAGGCTCAGCGGCCATGGCTCACGGGCCCAGCCGCTCCGCGGCATGTGGGATCTTCCCGGACCGGGGCATGAACTAGTGTCCCCTGAATCGGCAGGCAGACTCTCAACCACGGCGCCACCAGGGAAGCCCACATACCTACTTTTTAAACCCTTTTTTTAATCAGGAATTTTTTCTTAAATCCTCAAAATTACATGAGAATGAATAATTCCACAACACAAAATACAAATTATAAAAACTACATACAACTTATTAGGAGTGATAGATTTTCAAAAATTAATTGGCTGTATTTTCAAGAACTAGGACTAGTATGCAGAGTGATTCTGCATTAACTTCCAGGCCATCCACATTAGGGAACTGTATTCTAAACCAGTTTTGTCTGAATGTTTACATTCTGAGTCTATATGTGTGTACCATGCCGATCTATACTGAACGTTAGTTGCCTAATTTCAGTCTCTCTGGCAGAAAGATCTCAAACTTCAGATTTCACCAACAGTATTTCTATAGTTCTATGCCTGGTCCATGTCATCCTGAAATGTAAGGTGTACTTTATTTCAATATGCTCTTCAAAATGCCAACCATAGCTGCTTATTTCCTGGGGAATGACATCTCTTGTGCATTTTCTAATCTGTTCTATGGCGGTGAGTATATGTTCACATAAGCACCTGGACTTTTGGCAGAGAGACGGTACCAGATTGGCAATATAGCACCTGAAAATAGCTCCTTGCTGTCAAAAATTTTGGACTCCACGATGCTTCGTCTGTAACACTATCAAAGATACACTTTCGGGCTTCCCTGGTGGTGCAGTGGTTGAGAGTCCGCCTGCCGATGCAGGGGACACGGGTTCGTG
>NC_041220.1:110026559-110027757 GCF_002837175.3 Physeter macrocephalus
CATGGCCGCTGAGCCTGTGCTCCGCAACGGGAGAGGCCACAACAGTGAGAGGCCCGCGTACAGCAAAAAAAGAAAAAAAAAAAAAAAAAAAAATACACTTTCACTACCATCTCTTCCTACTCCAAACTCTACCATGTAATAGTTCAAAAGTTTAATGTCTAAACTTTCATGCCTGCTCAGCAGAATTCACTACACCTGTATAAACTCTGTATTTACTAATCGAAGATAACAGTTAAAATACCATATCTCAAAAGAAAATTACATAAACCAATAACTTGTAATTTGCAAAGTTGCTCAAATTAGAAGAAATAAAATAGTTATGTTATAAATCAAAGATGTCATTTTTTATGGTTTACTTCAGCTAATTTGAGAAATATGAATGTGCGTGAATAAGGATGCTGATATTTTTATTCCATTAGCAAAATCTGTGACATATTATTCTTGCCGTAATCTACATTTGGACAGTCAAAACATCCTTCTGATCTGATCACACACCCTACTGAGGACAGATGGAGACAATGATATTTTTATGAGTTTGTAGACAGAGAAAGGAAGGTGTTTGTTTTATTTTGTTTTAAAATGGAAAGGAGGTCTTTTAACACTGCAAATCCCTTCAGCCTAGTGAGGATAATTTGCATTGTTTACTTTTATTGGCCTCATCAATAGACCCAACTGTATTTCTGTTTAGCCCCTTTATTTTTCTTACTTTCACCTTCCTGATCCGGTCCTTACTGATTTCATTTCGGTTTTTAACAATTACCTTATCTCTGTGATGAAGAAACTAATAAGAATTTCTAAGCGACAACTGTATAGTGTTAAAATCAATTGTTAAAAAGATATACAATTGACACTTCAAGAGGGAAGCAGGCAAGATGGCGGAAGAGTAAGATGCGGAGATCACCTTCCTCCTCACAGATACATCAGATATACAGCTACATGTGGAACTTCTCCTACAGAAGACCCACCGAACGCTGACAGAAGACCTCAGACCTCACAAAAGGCAAGAAACTCCCCACGTACCTGGGTAGGGCAAAAGAAAAAAGAATAAACAGAGACAAAGAAGAGGGACGGGACCTGCACCAGTGGGAGGGAGCCGTGAAGGAGGAAAGGTTCCCACACACTAGAAGCCCCTTCACGGGCGGAGACTGCGGGTGGCGGAGGGGGAAGCTCCGGAGCCTCGGAGGAGAGCGCAGCAGCG
>NC_041220.1:110028959-110029277 GCF_002837175.3 Physeter macrocephalus
TATGTGTGTGCTGCTGTGTGAGATTTTGTCTGTATAGCTTTGTTTCCACCATTTGTCCTAGGGTTAGACTGACCCGTTTTTTGTTTTTTGTTTTTTTAATAGAAATTTTTCTTCTTAATAATTATTTTTTATTTTAATAACTATACTTTATCCTACTTTATTTGTCTTCTCCCTTCCTTCCTTCCTTTCTTCCTCCCTTCCTTCCTCTCTTCCTTCCTCCCTTTCTTCCTTCCTTCCTTCCTTTCTTGCTTCCTTCCTTCCTTTCTTCCTTCCTTCCTTCCTCCCTTCCTTTCTTTCTTCCTTCCTTCCTTCCTTCCT
>NC_041220.1:110031850-110110256 GCF_002837175.3 Physeter macrocephalus
GGTGGGAGGGAGGGGGGCGCAAGAGGGAGGAGATATGGGAACATATGTATATGTATAACTGATTCACTTTGTTGTAAAGGAGAAACTAACACACTATTGTAAAACAGTTATACTCCAATAAAGATGTTAAAAAAAAATACACTTCAAAAAAATAAATGAATAAAAAAAAAAAAAGATATACAATTAACATTTGTATCTCCAGTCAGACAATTTTAACTATGCACGATGATTGCTGTTAATCTACATAACCAAATCATAAGATTCATCACTTTAAGGCTCTCTGCAAAATGCAAATGTATTAATAGTTTACTTATATATTCTCTATTTTTCTATGATTCTGTTTTTGAGGGATACATACTTCATACTGCTTAAATCCTGCGTGTGTGGACATAAACCAGAATAAAAGGAGGGAATAGATATAAACTTAGATAGCTGATCCTTTAGTCTAGAGCAAAAGGCCACTTTCATGTCTTTTCAGGAAGGGAGCAAGAGTTGGTCCACGAAAACAGCTCCATAGCCATCTTCCCACCCGAGCATGAAATACTAAGGTAGGTTCAGGGAATGATCAGAACATGTCATTCTTTTGCTCTCAAATCACAAATATTGCCACTTTATAGCCACAGAGGCAATCAGTACAGCTGAGCATAACTTCAGGAAGGCTGGCATGAAGCATTTAAAAAAATCACTTTCTAGTCTATTAAATTCTATGAGAACACTTATGATGAAACAGGAAGTAACTTTCCATCCTTCCTCAAGAACTGGCTCATGAGAAAAGGTGAAATATACAGCTTGGGGTGTTCTAAAAATCTTTATACTCTGGCCAAACAAACAATAAATAAATCACCTTCCTGGTATTATAATTTTCACTTCAGGGTTTAACTCTTAAGAGCCTTTATTAACAGCACACTTTCTTCAGTTTTCTTTTATCTTAATTTTCCATGACTAGTCTGTTTATTATCTTAATTTTCTATGACTAGTCTGCTTATTCTAACTCCAAGTTTATAGAACAAACCAACAAAAATCTTGGAATAACTCTATGAAGCAAGGCCCTCTTTACACTAGGGACCAAGTCTCTCTGACTAATTTTGGGATTACTGATGGCCACACACCCATTTCTCTATCCAACCCCAGTTCTTGGTCTTTCCAGTCCTACACAGAGGCATGTGCACACCCTGGCCTGCTTGTTTAAGCTCCATTCACACCTATGGCAACAGTTACTCCAAGGCCAAGGGGTGTGGTGCACACTGGACCAGGTCTTGAAGAAAGGGGTCCCATGGGACCTGGAAGATGGCTTGGGCAACTTGAGCATGAAAGTCCAGGGTCCTATATAGTGAAATGTGATCAAGAAAGCAGTGCTCACAACAAAGGGAACCATAAACAAAATGAAAAGACAACCTGTGGAATGGGAGAAAATATTTGCATACAATGCAATAGACAAGGGCTTCATTTCTAAAATATACAAACAGCTCATGCAACTGAACAACAACAAACAACCCGATCGAAAACTGGGCAGAAGACCTAAGTAGACATTTCTCCAAAGAAGACATACAGATGGCCAACAGGCACGTGAAAAGATGCTCAACATCGCTAATTATTAGAGCAATGCAAATCAAAACTACAGTGAGATACCACCTCACACAGGTCAGAATGGCCATCATTAAAAAGTCTACAAATAACAAGTGCTGGAGAGGGTGTGGAGAAAAGGGAACCCTCCTACACTCTTGGTGGGAATGTGAGTCGGTGCAGCCACTGTGGAAAACAGTATGGAAGTTCCTCAGAAAACTAAAAATAGAATTACCATATCATCCCACTCCTGGGCATATATCCAGACAAAACTATAATTCAAAAAGATACATGCACCCCTATGTTCATGGCAGCACTATTCACAATGGCCAAGACATGGAAACAATCTAAATGTCTATCAATAGAGGAATGGATAAAGAAGATGTGGTACATATACAATGGAATATTACTCGGCCATAAAAATGAACAAAATAATGCCATTTGCAGCAACATGGATGGACCTAGAGATTATCGCACTAAGTGAAGTAAGTCAGAAAGAGAAAGACAAATACCATATGATATCACTTATATGTGGAATCTAAACTATGACACAGATGAGCCTATCTACGAAACAGAAACAGACTCACGGACATAGAGAACAGATATGTGGTTGCCAAGTGGGAGGGGGAGGAGGGAAGGTTGGAGGGGGAGGGGGGAAGGTTGGAGGGGGAGGGGGGATGTTTGGAATGGGAGGTTGTCAGCAGGTGTAAGCTACTATATATAGAATGGGTTACAACGTCCTACTGTATAGCACAGGGGACTATATTCAATATCCCATGATAAACCATAATGGAAAAGAATATTAAAAAAAGAATGTAGATATATGTATAACTGAATCACTTTGCTGTACAGCAGAAATTAACACATTGTAAATCAACTATACTTCAATTAAAAAAAAAAGTGAAAATGCACCCAAAGAAAGCAGTGCTCAGGTGTGAGTGAGCACATCCCCTAGACCTCATGTACTCTGATCCCATAGATGAGGTCAGCAGAGAGGCAGGGTGAGGACCTCTAAGTGCAGGGCTCAGAGCTGGGCCCAGTGTCCCAGGTCACAAGGTAATACTGGGGAGAAGCCTGATGGATACTATACATGTTAGAGAATAATCAATATTAGAACTAGGATTATTCCTAGTTATGAAGGACACTAGGCAGCCCATATTTAATTATAAATGTGGAGTCAGAAAGGCAAATATGCATTTCATAAGCAATCATAAGCTAAAGAAAAAAGAAATGAATGTAAAGAAAAAAATGTAATTACAGTCCAAGAGAAAAGTGATACTTTCATGACAGTGAAGATGCTTTGAGAATTTTAAGCTAGTATTCACTCATTCTGTGAATATTTTGTAGGTTAACTATTATGTCTCAAATGCTGTACTAGGTGCTAGAGATAGAGCAATGAATGAATGTGACAAAGTTCCTGTCCTCATGCAGTTTTCATTCTAGTGGGAGAGACAAACATTAAAAATGTATTTAAAAAGCAATCATGTGTATTATTGAAGTAATTAGAAATATCGATAAGTTCAGAAAATAATCAGTGGAAGATGAGCATTCCAGGCAGGGACAAGTCAGTGCACAGGTTCTTTGGCAGGAAATGGCTTTTCATGAAACAGTAAGATAGGAGGTTGGAGGCAAGTGTATTCAGTACCTTGGAGACTAAGGATATGGGTTTTATTCCAGGAAGCATAAGAAGTCATTACATGATTTTAGGCAGGAAAGTTCCACCATGTGATTCACATTTTTGAAAAGATGGCTCAGGCTGTGAGGGGAGAGTGGCAGGAAGACTGGAGGCTATAATATCATCCTTGAGGAATGAGAGTCAAGAATGTCATCATAGGCAATAGAGCACAACAATTTATTCAAGAGTCTTACTAAGACAACATAGCATGTTTTTGGATGTTGCCATTTGAGTACCAGATCTTAAAACTCCGCATGAGCGTTTCGGAATTGTGTTCGTGTGCTGTTTGTGCGTGTAGAATGTGCCTGTAGGAAGAAAGGCCAAGAACAAGTTAGCCTTCCTTCTCAGCCTCTGCCAGTATGGCTTGTCAGCTGGAGAAGTGACAGGATTAGAGGGGTAGGACGGAGTGAGCTGAGTGGATTTAAACCAAGCCTCTATGTACAGAGTTTCTATGATCGCACTTTCAAACCCACCTAAAATAGCTGCGTTGGGACACAGATTTCAGCCAAATAAACAGACAAAGCTAGGATGAGAAGAACAGAACACAAGGTCAAATGTGCAAATTGTTTCAGGTCTAGCTGATCCCAAGGTCCCTTAATTTTTTATGTTTCAACACCTGTTCCTCCCACCATCTCTTTTTATTCATTTTCCTGCCATTTTTTTCTGAATCTGTGATGTTACCTGTTCTAGCTTGGTCCATCCTGGGTCACTGCTTCAATTTCACTGGACTCCAGCTATTTGCAAAGCACTATAGCTTTTCCATGAAATCCCTACCTGGGCCTTCTCTTTTCCTTTTCTTCAATTTGAATGCAGACATTTCTGTTAAACTGTTTGTTAATTCAATTAGAGGTAGTGAAAGAAACCCAGGGAACAAACTACAAGCTGCCTGTTTCAGCAAAGTCTCCTAATAGCGTTCTCAACCCTAGAAAACTGTCAGCTTCAACTGAGGGTGCTACGACATGTACAAAAGAGTAACGCTAGAGCAGTTGAGAATGTGACAGTGAAAAAATACACTATTTCCAGTCACTGAGAAAATAAGTATTAACGTGTACCCCATAGCCACTGTCGACAGTATTATGTACTATGGAGGATGCAGCAGTAAATGATCTAGTGTCTGCTCTCATCCCATTTGCCCTGAGAACACAGCCTCATTAATTCCAGAAGGCCCCATTACAAAGGTGGCAATGCTCCGTAACCTTGTTTCCTCACCCATTAACCACAGTGCCCTGACCACAAGATGGCCTTTTTCATGTAGGATTACATGACACCACTCTGACTTGCCCAAACATAGCTCACGTAGTATAATAAGAAACCACTGGCTTTGGCCAAATGAGGCTTAGCCGTCTCCAGCCTGAGTGACACACCTTCTTGTCACTAGGGAGTAATGATCTAGTTGGGGAACCAAAAAAAAAAAAAAAGTACTTACATGAAATACTCACTAAACAATTCCAGGCAACATAAAAATAAGATCTCTTTGTCCATTAATTTAGGCTATGAGAAGGACTTCTCAAGTGAACTCTTATCCTTTCTAGGCTCATCACACGCTGCTAGTCAAGTTGAAACAGTTCAAAGACTGTTTCATTCCTTAGGTCAAGTCCCCATTTTTTTCCCCTGAGGAAAGTCTAGAAAGATGCTGCTAGTAAAGCTCTCAGGGCAGCTGGAGACCAGACCTCCATTACTCATTGTGCTGGCTCTTCCAAACACAGCCTTGATTCACCGTGGATAAGTGAACACAGAGGCAGCCAGCTTAGGGAGTGAAACTTTGAAATTAGAGATGATCATTGCCAATAAATCTATTTTGGCACCTTAACCTCTAATATAACCCCCTCACAAAGACAGGTGCTATAGATAGAGATGTAAAGAGATGCATAGATATTGATGCATAGATATGGATTAGATACAGATATAGTGCCTACCACACATACAAAGCCCTGAAGCTCCAACAAGGAATAGAAGAGGCACACTTCCTGCCCATTCTGTGAGGGGAAACAGGCATTAAGTAAATAAACATACAATTAAGTATATAATGAATATTATGCGCCTTGAAGAAGAAATACAGGTGCTTTGAAAATGTATAATGGTGTTTTGATCTAGTCTCGGGGACCTGGATTAGCTGTTAGGATTGAGTTTCGGCAGCGATGAATGAACTTCTCATCACTCACCTGGAATTATTCTGCCTCTCTGCCTGGCAAAGACTCCTCTAGCCTACACACTGGCTACAGAGGAGCTCTGCCAGGCTTCTGTAGGACATTGACACACCATCTTCTGAGCAACTGGGGGAGACTGGTCACCAGAGGGAATATAATCAGGACTGTCAGCCTCATACCTCACCTTATCAGTTTACCTGACTCAAATCAGGTAAAATTTGGGCTGGTTCTCAAAGCCGAACCAGCCCAAATCTTGCAAGTTATTCATCATTATAAGGACACTTGTCCCTATCTGGCTCTGTACATTCCCTAAAATCTGACCCAGTCTTCCTCTCCTCTGCACCACCCTAAATCCTTGGCTGGTGCCCTCCAGAACTGAGTCTGCTATCAGCTAAGCTCTGTATCTGCAGCCTCTGCTGAGCATCCATATTTCTATACTCTCATTGAAACTTGACCCTCCCTAAGGTCACAGCTTCCTCTGAAGCTTTCTCAAGTGGCATCTCTTTTCTCTCCAACACCTCATGTTTTGCTGGGCCTTGCTCTTTATTGCTCATTCCTGGATGATCCCTGATAAAAACATGCTTACACGGTTATACACACACACACACACACACACACACACACACACTGAAAATCCCACCTCTCAGTTTATTCCACAAGCTAATAGCACTTATATATTGATTACTCTTTGCCAGGCATTGATCTGATTTAATCCTTACAACAAAGCTGTGAGTTATGTATATTGCTTTCCTTATCTTACAGATGCATTTGAGGTGCTGGGATGTTAAAGTTAGCTGTCCACAGTCAAACAGCTAGAAAATGTTAGAGCCAGGATTTGGACGCTGGCAGTTGGGCTCCAGAGTCCATTCTCTTAATAACTGTGTCATATTGCCTCCCATCACTTGGTGCCATTATCTTCCATCTTTCCAGCCACTGCCTCTCATTCAGTGAAGATTTTAACTCCTAGCTCACTGGTTTTTTTCCCTTGCATTATTAGTCCTGTTATCAGTCTTGGTGATTGCAATAGATATGGGAAAGATCCCTTCAGTACCAAGGCCTCACAGTTCCTTGACGCCATCCCCTCTACCATGCACTTCTGAGTGCCCACTGGATTTTGTCATTACCAGTAATTGCCCCATCTTCCCAATCTGTTTCAAATGTCCCACAGTGTAATCACTACCTCTCATCTTTCCACTTCAAAGTTCTAGGACCTCCACTCCCACAATTTTTCTACCACACCACTTCCCTACTTTCTTCTTATTTGCTTGGATTCCATGCATTATTATTACAATTGCTCCCTTGAATACACCCTCTATTTCCTTGACCCTTTCTTTCTCAGTCTTTCTTGCTTGACACAATTCTAATCCCAGTTGAATCTAGTTCTTCACCTACGCGTACAAGCCTGTGAAGCTGAACCTGAAGCAAATATGTCGTCGGGCTTACTTTAAATGAAGGCAAAGCTCAGCATTGTCTAGTAGTTCTACGTTTTACTAATAAGTTCTCTCTACCAGTTCAAGATAACGATTTCATTGACTTTCCTCCCTCCACAAACCTGAAATATCACCTACTTCATCCTGCATAGGTGATAATCTTGCCTCTTGTTTCCTGAACAGTAAGAATCCATAAAAATAGACCATCCTCACCCTCCTACCTGCAAACCTCCAACCTATTTACATCCCTGCACACTACTCTGCCTCTATTCCTTTCAAAAGGGACGGCAATCTAAGCCCACTTCTAACCACATTTTTTTCTATTTCACAATATAATTAACTCAATATCATTTAGAAATCCAACTATATATCCTAAAAATTTAAACAAAATAAAACCAAATGAACCTATATCCAATGTTTTTTTTTTTAATTTTTCAGCTGTTACTGTTTTCCTCTCAAGATCTATCCCAGTAGTTTTATTCTCCCCAAAGTAACTGTGCACCTATCAGCACAATTGATTGCAGAAATAAGCAATAGATGTAACATCTTCACTTTCTTATTGGATTCCCATAATGAATTCTGCATTTCTCAGCATATTGAGCTTTTAAATTATTAATCATGTACATAGTCCAAAACCACATCCATAACATACAACATATAATATACAGAGAGCAAACTGTACCCTGGTGTCCAATGTTTCTGGTGGCAAGACAAACCAGAAGAGGAAAGCTTGAGCTGTCCGCACATGTCACCCAAGATTAAAAGATGAAAAGAATATTTAAAAAGTAAAGGATCTTATGCAAACTTTTATGCATATTTACCTTCTGGGTAGTTTGCTATGATCAATAACAAATAATTTCTTTCATTTTTCCATCTCATTCTTATAAAAGGAAGCATTAGTTTAGTTCTTCTAGAATGATGGTCCATGGCTATTTAAATTAATATTAACACCAGTGTGTGATCAGACCACTCAAGATGGCTTTTTACTTTCTCTCGGGACGTCCCCTGCCCAACCTGCACCTACACCCCACTCACAGGACTGACCTCTCCCCTTAATTGTAGGGCCTAATCAATTAATGCCTACATACTTGTCCCCTGGTCCCAGCCAATGATTGTTTTAGTCTTTAGATCAGAATGATAGTTTAACAAAGGGGAGACCTCCGCCCCTTGAAGGCACTTAGCCTGAGGGGCTGGGAGGGCGGTGCCCCTCTGCTGGTTTCCCTGGTAACTAATGAGCCAACCTGAGGTAATTCCCCTTATAACTGGAAATCTTCCCTTCCCTCTGGGAGGGAAGACTGCTGCTGCGTCCTCCCTGCCATCCGCCTGTCCAAGGTGGGTTGCCCCCTTTCGTGCCAGATGCGTGAGATCTCCCTTCTGTCTAATAAGGTCAGTATCCTCATAGCCTTATGAAAATCTATGTTTCCTGAGCCTTCATAACTCTTTTTTTCTCACCTAAGCAGCATTCTTCACCACTTCTGCCTCTTAAATTTCAGCCTGTCCTTCAAGGCCCAGCTAAGACCCACTATTCTCCATGTTAGCTTCCTATCTGCATCCCTTGTTTCCCTCTCCTCTGTGCTCCTGTGACACCCGTGGCCTGTACCACATAGATGAGCACATGTCCACCAAACTTATTCAAAGGCTCATTCAACCATTTTGGTTCCTCCAATTATCCATTCCTAAGAGGCAGGAACTATATTTTATACAGATTTCATAGCACCTGCTCAGTAATGAATACATAGCAGGAATTTATAGACAGACACCTAGGATGTTTATAAACCCTCTCTGTGCTGATTTATGTTTCCTAAAAAGTATGCATTTAAATAAGTTAGTATAAACATTTATCTATTGTTTAATATAATTTCAGTATGTTATTACACATGAGTATGTAATATAAAACAAATTTATAGTCTTTATTTAAAGGATCTTTCTGGAACTCTCAAAAGAATCTAATAAGCACTTAAAGTGATCATTTCTCTTCTCTTTTTCTTTCTGTATTAAAAAATCTTAGCAGTATCCTGGATTCAGTACTAAGAGCAAAAGCTAAGGGAGGTATTTATTATGTGGCCTCTGGATAACAGAAAATGTACTGCACTGAAAGCTTATGATTTACTTTGCATCTTAGACAAAACCAGACAGGTAAGATTTTTCTCTATCATTGTGCCTAGCACATGCCTGGGGGTGTAAGTGCTCAATAACTTCTTGTTAATTGAATGCATTTTTGATAATTCACTCAATAGAAGATTCCATTTCTGAAATATGCTCATAATATCTTCAGGAATTAGATCTAGGTGGTATTTCCCAAGGCAATCCCTCATTCTAACTTTGAGAAGTGATGTGATTAATGGGAAAGTGATTTTCTAATTTCCCATTTTTAGATTTGACTATTACCTTGAGAGGTAGCAGGTCAAGAGTCTTGCTGCCACACTTCCAGTAATTTTCCTTGGGTGGCAAAAAGTTTTAGAGCCGGAAAGAGTTTTAGAAACCATGTATTCTAACCTATTCACTCTTCGGATGAGGATGCAGAGCCAGAGAAAACATAGGTCAGGTCATATAGAGAAGCCAAGGCAGGAATCAAGCTCTCTTAATCTGGCAACTACCTTTTCTTCATATAAATAATGAAGGATGGCAAAATACCATCAAATCCTGGAACTGAATACAACTTACAGATGGTTCATTATTCTTTGCTTTAGCACTTCCAATAATTGGCAAACAGCTCTTTCTACAATGGAACGCCTCTAAAAATTAGAAATGTTCTTTGAAAGAGTAATTCTCAGTGTCTTATATTGAGTCAAAATTTGCCTTTCCACAACTCTGTAGCAATAGTCCTAGCCTTGCATTCTCGAACAGAAACAACAATCCACTCTCCCTTCCGTGGGGGCAGATGTTTCTAAACAACACATGTGACTTAAGTTTCCCTCTTCTCGAGTTCTTCTAAACTTTCTTTGTATGGCATGGCCTTCCTCTGTTCTGACAATAATCTTAGAATTTTGCCCTTGGATCTGTTAGAATGATTTCAGTTAAAGGTGCTTAAAAAACAAACAAACAAAATACAACAACTCAATTTGGTTTAAAGAATAACTAAAAACTCCAGCCTCAGGGCAATTTAGGCATAGTTTGGTCAGAGCTCTGAGTCCATTTTCCATTGCTTTGCTCTTCTCTGCCTTTATCTCTGTGTTTGTGAACTTTCTCAGACTGATGACTTCCCTCATAGTTGTTGGATGCCTGCCAGCAGCAATTAGTGTTGCCTGATGCCTCATTCAGCAGGACAGGCAGGTTGCTTCCCGTTAACTGCTGGGAAAAAGAAAACACTGAGATTTACATCAATTGGCCACCCCTGAACCAATCCCTAAAATCAGGCAAATGCCACACACTGATAAGCTTAGGCCTGGATTAATTAAACCAATTACAGTGCAAAGGAAGATGGAATTTTCCTGATTAGCCTTCGCTGGACATTGCCTACCCTTGAAGCTGGAGTGAGGTCAAGCCCACTCAAACTTTACTGCTGGTATTAACAGGGCAGGTGGAATGGACATTGAGGAAATAGCCATATCTTGCATCTGTAACTGTATGTGATACTCAAGATGAGTCTGACCAGAGTCCAAGTTCAGTGAAATATTTGAAATCAGTCTTATTGCCACTCCCCTCATTTGGAAACTGTTCCTCTATTAATACAGTCTTAGCTTGAATTCACTTTTGTTTAAGCAGGTACAACAGTTGGATTTTGTGGTTAACAAAAGGACCTAGAGTTTCATTTTGCTTTGTATTGCTTTTGAGATGAACTTTAAAAATCTCTTAGGTAACTGATTTTCAAAGCCAAAACTTTACCTGCATTTCTGTTGCTAAATCTCAAAGTCCAGATTTTTATCTGTTGTTCTAAGGCATTTTTGAATTCTGTTTCTATCAGTCAATATATGAACTTCCTCCTTCCAGACTGATGTCTCCTCAATCAGATTAGATTTAAAAATGAGACCAAGACAAGGCCAAGGACAAAGCCATGAAACACAGCCTGAGAAATCTCCCTGCGAGCTAACCCCAAATTACTAATTATACGCAGTGTTCAACCAGCTACATATCTGCCTACCCCTCCTGACATATTTCTATACCACTCCACAAGGACATGCTGAGTGATTTCATCAAAATCCTTAATTAGATACAAATAGTGCAACCTCCCAACCTCCTGAAATCTCCCAGGTAACTCAACCTATGGAAAACTAATGGATCCTACAGGTAGTTTCATTATTTTCTAAATACTCACAATTCCTTGTTAGAGTAATCCATTCTAGAATGCTATTAAAGATCAACACTGCTGATCTAATAGTTTCTAGAATCTACCGTTTTACCTTTGAGAGAATTGGTACGACATTCACTCAGATCACATCTCCTGGCAACACTCCCTTCCTCCATGATTTCTGTAGATTGCTGGCAATCATTCTGTGATTACATCTGTAAGCCCTTTCAAAACTTTGGGATGTAATTTATCTATGACTACAAGCTAGAATTCATTTAAAATGTCTGGGTGACTTGATAATCAATTTTTTTCTGGGACTGCAATTCACTTTTAATGGTGTTTTTCTTTTCATTCCAGTTTGATAATAACTTTTCCATAATGACAAGGACAGATGCAAAATAGGAGTGGAATGATTCTGCCTCCTGTCTGTATTTGCTAGCATCTCACCATCTTTTCTAAGCAGTGGGAAGATCTATTGTATATTCATAATTATGATTCCTAGCCTTTACATAAATCCTCTTCATTGGGAACACTCTTCTTGTTCTCAACCTTCTTGTTATCTTTTATTCATCCATCAGACCTTAGAAATAATCTCCTTGAGAGGGCTTCATTGATCCTCCAAACCTAAACTAAGCACCTCTCCTACATCCTACATTCCCTCATGATAGCCTTCTGTGAAATTTAGCACACTGTATTGTAATTGCCTGTTATCATATCTGCAGTTCCCCATTTAAAAATAAGACATTAGAAGGCAAGGCCTTTACCTTATTTTTTTTTCTGCAGAGACTTTTAGTGCTTAGCACTTAAGAGGTACTTAATATTAACAATTATTAAATTAATTGAAAATGTAAAGGTCCTTGTTAATGTTAGCATTTTTCCATTTCTTATATTTTTTCCCAAGATTTCTTTTATGGCCATGTCACCATGAACAAGATTCCTTGGTGATCAAAACTAAATCCAATGTAACAATTTTTTCAGAGCTTTTCCCAATAAAAGAGTACTTGTTGGGCCTCTAAGGTGTTTATCAAAATAATATTTCTTATGAAAAAAGAAAGGAAAAAATCTAGTATCCATATCTAGTCAATCAGAAAGCCATGACTCATTATAAATTCCTTTTTGAGGCATGTGAAGTGTATCCTTACAAATGGGAACATATGAAAACAAAAGTGAGGTAACTTTTTGCAAAGACAAAATTGAAACAAATCTCCTAGTTTAGAATTTTTTAAAACACTTTTCAGACATTAGGACAAATTTAATATTTGAACGCTTGAAAAATACATTTTTTAATCAAATGCTCTTGGTAAATTTTACATAGTCTTTAGTTTTCCGATTTTACGGAGGGTATTTCTTACTGATACACTTTTCTTACAACAATAAACCTCCTTAGCTTATCCAATTTGTCACCTGTTCACTAGTTTATAAAATTTTAAAGCTAACGGTATAACAAACTCAAATAATGATATTTCATATTTATAAGTGCATCCTGGGATGAATAAATAATAAAAACACAGTCAGTTTCTATTAAAAGTGTAGGGTGTGAATGTTTAAGAAGTTATCTACCAACAAGAAAGTGGAATAGTCCTGATTTCATCTAATTTTAAAATTTAAGTAGACTTCAGCCAGATTGGTTCTCGAACAATTGACAAAAATATCCTGTTTGGTTACTTTTTTTTTTTTTCTGTTCAACACTGGCATACAGCAATTGTCTTGATTTATTGCCACAGATCCCTTGCTCCAGTATCTTTTCAAACTATCTTGGGCTATGTCTACATGCTTGATGACAACTTGCCTGACTATACTAATCAGTCAAAGGTCATTTACAAGCAACTACAATTGACTGAAACCCAGAAGTATGTTTCTCTGATTACGGTTAAGAGAGAAAAATTTTTGCTGATTAGTACAATTGAAAGTTATTATACAAACTATTCTGCAACAATTCTTTAGCCAAGTGTAATGACAGATCCCTAAAGAGAAGACAAAAAAGTTGTCTTTAATTTTTTAAGTATTACTAATATATTTACAATTCATTTTGTACCTCGTGCTAATACAACCATGAATTATCTGGACAATCTGGGGCAAATCAACCTCTCTAGGTCTCAGTTTTTCCATATAAAACATTAGGTTCTCCAAAAGTTGCAATTTAGGAACTTTGTAGTAGGGAGTCCTTGAGTTATTTTTAATATGTCAACAAACTCTTAGGAACCTTGTACTTAAACACAATAGAGATTTACAAGCCCAGTATAGTTTCTGATACATTAAAACCACTCCATAATGAATGAATTCAGGAATGAATGGGAGAATGAATGAAAAAAGTAAATGAATGAATAAAAAAATTAGAACATTGGCTTTTGTCTACATCAACCCTGTAGTCTATTGTTAATTTTTTGCTGATCTGATGTCCAATTATATATACCTTTGACTATGGAAAAGTGAATTGAGTTCTTCTTAAGTTTGAGGAATAAAATATTTTTAATACCCAAAGTTGTGGGTATTAATAATAAAAAATGATCCTTTGTAGCAGTAATATTAGAAACTACCAAAAGAGAGGAAATATTTCCACCTATACAAGTACTGTTAATCCTTTTCATTGTCTCTATTACACCTATGAATTCTTAAACCTTTTCACAGGGATCCTTGTCTATTACTTTCATCACCTTGTGACTTTGATCCTATTTGTAACTCCCACTTAGCCTAAAATCTCAACTGATCCTTGAAGAAAATTCAATAAAAAAATTATTTACATACTGGTTACAACTAATATAAGCTCAATGTTACTTCATTTAAAGCAACATTTTCCTCAACAGTTCATTCATTCATAATGATAGAATCCAAAAGCGAGGCATAATTCTTCCCTCCACGACAAGAGGATCTAATTAAATGAGGAAATGGTAGAAAGTTTTCTATCCCTCTTTTACTTAGGTCAAATTATTTGACATTCTTTTTATGTAAATGAAAAATTAAAACTTTTTTTCTGTTTTTTGAAGTTATAAATTTTTAAAAATTAGTGCTCTTGTTCTAACTTGTCCGTAGATATGTTCCTGAATCCATAATTCTACACACTCTTTATTTTTATTATAGCTGAGTGGGTAATAGGCTCCAATTTTGTTGTAATTTACCTACATCCTCTGTCAAAGGCCTTCATTAAACTGTTTTCTGTTTTGTTTTTTTTTTTTCTTTGACTCATAGAATTTATTTCCTTGTGTATCTGATATTTTTTACTACATTCTAGACATTGTATTTGAAAAATTATTTGGGAAATATTTTGAAGACTACAATAATGGTACTTTCCTCCAAGGAAAGCTTGTGTTTGCTTGGGGGTACTGCCAGTTCAAGTCCAGAGACTGCATAAATACTCATGACCTGGGCTGTGACTTACTACAGGCTGTGTTATTCCAATGAATCTCACCCAGAGGTGTGGCACTTTGACACTTCAGCTCACTGTAGAGGGAGTCTCTTGTTTGACTCTGAATTTTATCAGAGATCTAAGCTTTGCTTTTGAGTGCTTTATTTCCTAAGCATCTTATAACAAAGGTTTTCACATTCTGGGAAAATTCAAATGCAGTTGGATCAAAAGACACTTCTGTTAACAAGCTTTTGCACTAAATGAACAAATAGTACAATACCCGTTTAGAAACAAAGGTTTTTATATGTTATATGATCTTAAGTAGATGCCTTTGGTGTACCTTAGTACAAACTATAAACTGATTTTTTAATTTTCGTACAAGTGAATTGACTAGTATCCTAGTCAGTTCAGGCTGCTATAACAGGTTGTCTAGGTACCATAGACTGGGTAGCTTATAAATAACAGAAATTTGTTTCTCACAGTTCTGGAGACTGGAGGTCCAAGATCAAGTTGTCAGTATGGTCAGGTTCTGGTGAGAACCCCCTTGTGAATTGCAGACTGCTGACTTCTCCTTGTATCCTCACATGGGCAAAAGATAACTAGAAAGCTTTCTGGGGTCTCTTTCATAAGGAACGTATCCCATTCAAGAGGGCTCCACTCTCATGCCCTTACTCCCCACAAAGCCCCACCTCCCAATACCATCACATTGCAGGTTAGGATTTCAACATGTGAATTTGGGGGGGTACAAAAACATTTAGTCCATAACACCTAGGATAGTGGTCCTGTCTTAAGAATCTGAGTGCTGTGACATTTAAGCTCTGAGCAGTTCTAAATCCTGTTTAAAATAATTTTAAAAATTATTTGTGTTTAGAAATGCATGCATTATAATAGGCTAAAAAAGACTATCCAACATAATCCTGTTTTCTTAGTTTACAATTAAAAGTGAGAATTTACTGTCCTGTCAAAAAATATTAATTTAGCCCTTAAAGTAAATCAAAATAGCATGAAAGAGACTGACACAACCTTATCATCTATGTTTTCTATTGTCTAGCACTCCGAGCCAGATTGATCAGTGCACTGACCTCAGTTGTGAAACTTAAATCTTTGCAGGTCGATTTACCTTTAAGAGTGAAGTTGAAAAATACTAGTTTTCATTCATAATCTCAGAGTAGAAGCAGAGATAAAATTCAAGTACAAAAGAAAATCCAATCAATAATGAACATCAAGTCAACAAACTGTAAACACATGATAGGCAATATGGAGTTTTCATCCTAAAAATTATTTGGTTCCATTGCCTTTGTTTCATTCTTCTGAGGGTGAAAGTAGAGCTGTAGAACAGTCCAGCAACAACCCAGATCCACAGTTTAGTCAGTCTTCCTAAACAGTAGCATTAAATTCCTTCACTATATGGCCCAAACTGAGTAGCCTTTGGAAAAATTCCAAAATAATAAAAGCCTTTCTACTAGAACCTAAGTAGCACATTTTCTGTGATAAGCAGCAATAGGGTGGACTCCTAAACAGCTTAATGAGATAAAATTATACCATAATATTCACTCATTTAAAGTTCAATGGTATTTTAGTTTATTTACTGAGTTATGCAATCATCACTATAATCTAATTTTAGGATATTTCCATCACCTCAAAAAGAAATCTATATCCATTAGCATTCACTTCCCATTTGCCCTTATTCAACCTCCCCACCACCAACCCCAGACAACCACTAATCTGCTTTTTGTCTTTATAGAATTGCCTAGTCTAGACATTTCATACAAATGGGATCATGCCCTCTACGGTCTTTTATGACTGGCTTTCTTTACTTAGCATACTGTTTTCAGGTTCATTCACATAGTAGCAGTTATCAGTACTCCATTCCTTTTCATTGCCTAATAACATTCCACTGAAGACATATGCCACATTTTGTTTATTCCTTCAGCAGTTGTTGGAAATTTGGGTTGTTTCCCCTTTCTGGCTATTATGCATAATGCTCCTGTGAACATCTGTGTACAACTTTTGATGTAGACATATGTTTCTTATGAGTAAATACTTAAGAGTGAACTTGTAGATCATATGGCAACTCTATATTTAACATTTTGAGGAACTGCCACACTGTTTTCCAATGTAGCTGCACCAGTTAACATTCCCACTAGCAATGTTTGAGGGTTTCAATTTCTTCACATCCTCACCAAATTTTTACTGTCAGTTTTTTTTTTTTCTACAGCTATTATAGTGAGTTATGAAGTGGTATCTCACTGTGACTTTGATTTGCATTTCTGTGATGGCTAATAATGCTGAACATCTTTAATGTACTTATTAGATGTTCCTGTATCTTTGAATATTTTCCAATCCTTTTTTGTTAATGAGTTTCATATATTCTGGATACAGGTCTCATTGGAAACAGGATTTGCAAATATTTTCTCTTTTCAATTTTTTGATGATGTCATTTGAAGCACAAAAATCTAAAATTTTGATGCTATTCAGTTAATCACTTTTTCATTTTTTTGCTTGTGCTTTTCATCTCATAGCTAAAAAAATCATTGTATAATCCAAAGTCACAAAGATTTATTCAGGTGTTTTCTGCTACAAACTTTATAATTTTGGCTCTTACATTTAGGTCTTTGACCCATTTTGCGTTAAATTTTGTGTATGATGTGAATTAAGCATCCAGATTCAATATTTTGCATCTTGATATCTAGTTGTCCCACCACTATTGATTGAAAAGACTATTCCTTCCCCATTGAATTGCCTTGGCATCTTTGTTAGAATCAATTGACCACAGATGTAACTGTTAGTTTCTGGACCCTCATTTCTATTTCATTGATCTATATGTCTATGATAGTACCACACCTTTTGATTACTGTAGCTTTGTAAATAAGTTTTAGAACTGAGTTCTACAACTTTTTTCTTCCATTTCAAGATTGCCTTGGTTATTTTTGGTCTCTTGAATTTACTGTGGATTTCAGAATCAGCTGATGGACCCCTTTAGAGCAACATTTATGTGTTAGCTCACATAAATTCAATTTAAGTGCCATACCTTTTTCAAAATATTTTCTAATCAAATGTTTCATTTATTCAACCTCCACCTTTCCATTGGCCTCTTCTTATTCTCCTAACTTCCACAACTAATCATGCTTAGTTATCCCTATTCTTGAAAAAAGATCATTTCTTGACATTGTCTCACTCTTCACAGTCCAAATTCTTCAAAGAGCAGTCTCTAGTTTTACTTTTAAGTCTCTTTTAAAGCTGTACGAAGAAAAGTTATCAACAACATTCTAATTGCCAAGCAGAACAGCACATTTTCAATCCTTATTGCAACACTTTATAGCAACGACCCTTATATTTTTCACCCTTTTCTCATTTGTTTTTATGATACTACCATAGTCTCCTATTATCTAGTTCTGTTTCCTCTTGTCTATGTCTATTTTGCTCAACTCTTGCTTCTACTCCTTACATGTTGTTTTTACCCAGGATTTTTTCCTCAGCTTTCACATTTTCTCATTTTATAAAATTTTACCAATCTCTAAACTCTAATCACAGACTCCGTTTTACAGGTTTTATTTATCTTCACATGGTTATTCAATATGTATCTCAAAAATGCAAAGTTGAACTCAATATCTTTCTTGTCAAAACTTGTTCCTCATTCTTCCTTCCATATATCAATAAATATGCTACCTAAATTAAAAAACGAAGGATTTTGAAGTCATTTCTAACTCTTCCCCCTGCCCTTTGTCACATGTAAATGGTAAACTTGTCTTGTAAATTGTATCTCTAAAATTTGTCTCTCATTCATCCACTCCTCTTTATTCTCTGACTCAGCTCAATTCCTCATCATTTTTTTCTTTGGCTTCCAACAAAAACTTGTATGCTATCTTTCATGGTTCCAACAATTTTGCTGTAAAATACAGAACTTATCACATCACTCCTATTCTTAAAAAGCCTTCACTGACTTCCCATTACCTGGAGAGTAACTGAATCTACTTAGTGTGGTGTTAATGATGCTGCAAAACTCAGTCCCAGCTTAATTTTTCAATCTTATGCCCAATGACACAATTGTTCCTTTAACAATCCCTACCTTCTCTCTGTTGTCTCATTTCCCAAATATACCACCAAATACACACACAGCTATTTTAGGCATAAAAGACTTGCTCACTCTAAACCTCACACATTGCTCATACGCTTATATGAAAGGGAAGCAGGAGAGGGAAGAGAAGAAAGCCAAGCAAGAGTATAATCTCAGACAAAGACCTGTAGAGCATAGCTTCAGCCTGATCCCACAGAGGAACTCTGAAGTTACACTTCTCAGATGTCTAAGGCAAGGAAACTAAGCTGTCATACTCCTGTATCTGTCAGCCACTGGGCAAGGTCTGTATAAAAAGGGACTATATTTCCAGGGACTTCTAGATTTCTGCATGTGTGGACAAAGAACTTCAGTAGAAAAAGTGGAGTTCCTAAAGTAGAGGAATATTTCAAACTTTCCAGATTTTAGTCAAAATAGCTTTTGTACTTGCTTACTTCTCTTGCTTCTTATTTTCCCTTCAATTTTGGCCTGTTCTTATCAACTCTTCAGGGAATATAAAAATAATTTTAATATTTCATGTGTTTTTTAGTTGTCTACAATGAGAGGCTTGGTTCTAATAACCTAATACATTTTTTTTGTAATTGTAAGCCCCATTTTTATTTTCAATTTTCACTATCTTTTATTTGAAGTGTTTCTTTTATATTTTGTATATTGTTGGATGATGTTTTTCTAATTCATTCTAAAGATCTGTTTTGTCAGTGAATTTAACACATTTATATTTATTACAACTGTTGCTAGCACTCATTTCTATCTTCATATTTTATTGATTTCTTTCTATTACATATTTTCTATACATTAATTCTCCTTTCATACCTTCCATTGGATATATCAAGTTTCTTCTTATTGTATAGAAGTTGACATTGCATTCAATTTTTTATGTTGGTTACCAGGAAAATGACATATGTCTGCATTTTTTTACTTTCTACCCATTTGTTATGCCTATCAATATCTATATCATCTAAAGTCTCTCATGACATGCTCTCCTCACTCCCACCACCACGTTTGTATTTTTTACATTTTTAACTCTGAGATTTATGGATCTTTTATGGATTTTAGGTTTGTTTTAGCAACAAGAAAACTTACTAAGTTATTTCTTCACCTCTACATTCCATAGAGAGTAGATCTTCCTAGGTTTAGTTGACAACTTACTGGTACACTTCTGAAAGAGTTTTCAAAAGAGCCATTTGCTTAATGAAACTTGAGTTGTTTGTCTAAGAATATGTAAGTATATTTCCTTTACATTTAAACTACTATTAGTTGAATATGGTAGTCTAGATGTAAAGTTCTTTTATTCTGACTCTAACAATGTTACCCCTCTTATCCACAAAACAAAATGTTATATGCATTTTGCATATAAGATTTAAATTGAGAAGTATGTTACTGTCCATTTCTTGTGTCTTTTTAACTAATCTGCTCTTTCTATTGGGAGCTTTAAGAGAGGTCTTTGATGTTTTAAAATTCACTCTAATATGTTTGTATTTTTTGTTGTCCTAAAGCTGTGGTACTATGAAACTTGTCAATGTTTATTATGAAACTTGTCAATGTTTATCTCTCTTTAATTCTTAGAAATTCTAGGTCATTATTTCTTCAAATATATCCTCCTTGCCATTTTTTTTTTCCAATTGGTTTTCTGGAAAACCTTTAATGTGGAAGTTAACACTTGCACACCCTTCCTTCACATCCCTAATTTGTTTTACTATTCTTTTTCTTTGTCCCTTCCTGATAACCTTTTTGAATTCCTCAACTTAATCTTTTTGTTCTTTTTCTTTTTTTTTTTTTTTTTTTTTGCTGTACGCGGGCCTCTCATGCATCGGCAGGCAGACTCTCAACCACTGCGCCACCAGGGAAGCCCCCCCTCAACTTAATCTTTAAAGTCACTAATTTGTTAACCAGTTGTACTCATTCACATGTTTTAATGAGAATTAAACTTCTACTGACTACTTTATTTTTTTTCTTTAAAACGTTATTCTGCTTCTCTTTTCCAATATTCTCCTTTATGTCTTTGAGAATGCTGATTATGCTTGCCTTATACTTAACTTTTTGTTTATATTAAGTTTTTGGTCCACTAACTCTCCCTTATGTGGTATTAGGTGGAGGGATTCACCTCAAGTTTGAGATTTTCTAACTTTACAATCTGAGCTGAACCACTCTTTGCATATCTCTCCCCACAGTCAGCAACTCCACTCTTGGGGGATCCTCCTTTCCTCCTGTATGGTCCTGGCAGGGATAGCGGGGAAGAGGGGATTCTCAGGAGCCAGCCAAAATGCCTGAGAATCTGTTGTTATTCACCTTCTACCCCAGCTAAGCCCGAGTTCCATTCTGCTATTTTCCCACCATCTGTCACTGGTGCTGGGCTGGTGGTACTATTTTTTTTTTCTTACTGTAGACAATAATTCATGCAGCGCAAAGTGAGAAAAGGTAAGAATTACAACTTAAAATTCCTCCTCAAAATTCTGTTTTCCTTCTACCCAGCTCTTTTCATATCTAGGTTGTCTTTCCATACATGAAAAATAATCAGCTTATGTCTTCATCAGAATTCTCAGTCTGTTAATTTTAGTTTCTCAGAATCAACCATACCATCACTTCTGTAACACCTACAGAATTATATCTAGGGAAAAGAATCCAGCAATACCTATTCATTTATCAAAAACTGGGGTAGGTTTTCCAATTATTCTATATTTTACCCTTATAACAAAGATCAACTTTGCTGCTGTATCTCCCTCTTCAACACTCCATTTTTGGCTATCTATTAAAAACTAATTCAGTTCCACAAGATTCTATGTACCTAGCACAGTGCATTGGGCAAAAGTGTGTATTATAATCCCAAACTTCTAAGAGAACTTTCTATTTTGCTGGAGAGGTCAATTTATCAAGACTTATATAAATCTCTGAGGAATAACAAAGTTGTCGAAGTTGTAAGTTAAATAGTCCTGAACTTAATATGATAAAACCCCTCAGTATTACACACTCAGGTAATAAGTAGACAAGAAATAAGTAAAGAGCTTAACCAATGCATCCTATGAATATATAGGAGCAGATAAGTGAGGAAGATAGAGTATCATGAGTCTTCTAGCATTTCAATATCACACAAGTGCTGTGAAGTAGTTCATGGTTTGGCAGTATCTTCTCTGAAAGAGAAGAACAACCTTAACACTGACCTTGAACTGCTTTCTAATTCTCCAGAGTACATTATAAAATGTACTTAAATAAGTTGAAAATTGCTTCTCTATCTCTCAGGAAGATTAATACAGATAAAGTATTCCTTTTAAATCAGATTTATTTATATACATTTACAAATGCCCATTTTTAAATCATCCCAGAAAATTTTACCCTTTACCTTTATAATCCCTATGTCATGGCAGAGCTGTATCTGTTGATATTGACAGTACTTAACTTGAAGAACTGTTGTAAATTACCTCTCCCATTCAGAAGTCTGTAACACCTCTAAAATGAGATTGTTTTTCTCCTACATGCAGTGTTATTTCTTTTAGATCCTCAATACTTTAAAGCCATCTATTTGGCCACTGAAGATCTTCGAGGATTAATTGAACAAACAAGTTGGTGAAGACTTCTGGGAAATTACCACAAAAGACAAATCATAGTAGGTGGTTGCAACAGCAGAAATGCTCTTTTAGGAAAAGACTTTCAGGGACCCTGGTGGCACAGTGGTTAAGAATCCACCTGCCATTGCAGGGGACATGAGTTCGAGCCCTGGTCCAGGAAGATCCCACATGCCGCGGAGCAACTAAGCTTCTGCACCACAACTTACTGAGCCTGCACTCTAGAGCCTGTGAGCCACAACTCCTGAGCCCGTGAGCCACAACTACTGAAGCCCACGTGCCTAGAGCCCGTGCTCTGCAACAAGAGAAGCCACTGCAATGAGAAGCCCACACACCGCAACAAAGAGTAGCCCCTGCTCACCACAGTTAGAGAAAGCCCACGCACAGCAACAAAGACCCAATGCAGCCAAAAATAAATAAATAAATAAATTTATATTAAAAAAAGAAAGAAAGAAAAGCCTTTCTGCAGACTCTAAGAGTCAGAATCTCCTACCGGTTTTGCAAATAGCAGCTCTGGTTGCAAATCAAGGGCCCGACTGTAGGTACACAGAGCTCAGCTCAGGTGGTAACTGGCACAAAGGGTCAGCCCTAAATGAAATTCTGAAGTAAGTGAAATTCATTTCAGTGCACACAGTGGTATCTTCCTCCTTCACCTCTCTTCCTCTGAAAACTTCCTCAATGCTTGAAGCTTTCCCCTTCTCTGACTACACAAACTCATTTAATCATGTATTCATTCAATGAACAAGTTGTAAGAGTCAAGTGCCAGATGCTAGACTTATTAAGATACATAAGGCATAAAGTATAAGCTTAATAACTCATAGTCTAATGGGGAGAAAGATAAAATAACTGATATGATAAATACAATACTTAGAGTTCGATACTATGCAAAAACATGAGTCATAGAAGAAAGATATCAACTTCACTTAGAAGATTCAGAGAAGGTTTTAAATGGGAAAAGACACTTAAACCAGGTCTTGAACCATTAGGTATGGGAGAAAGAGTATTCCATGAAAATTAACTGAATGTTCAAAACAGAAAAAGTTATAGCAAACTGCTTCACATTGAGGTGTGAAATTGCTAGGATAAAAGGCAAAATTTTAGGTCTAAGGAATAAATCCCTAAAATATGAACTCATAGAACCTGATAAATTAGGAATATTATTTGGCTTTGCAGGGAAACCTGTCTAGAAACCCAGGCAAATGATCATCATCAGTCTTCACAGTTTGTGCATCTGTCTCTCCCTCATCTCCATCTCTCTGTTTTTCTATCTTTATCTCTATCTCCATTTTAGAACATACTCACATGCACACACACTCATTCTCACTCACACACATTCACACATGCATAGTATTCAACACCTGAAATGGACACAGTACTATAGAATATGTCATTCTACCAGGTTGAAAAGAGTGGTCAGACCATTTGTTTGCCACCATGCTGATGGCAAAAAGTCTAATCAGATTGTTTTCCTGCTTTGATTCTTGGACAGAGTTAGGGAAAGGCCAGAAAAATCTAGGGAAGAAATGTTCTGAGCAGCCTGAAAATAGCAGGCATGACTGAACAGTCAGTAAATCCTAAAGATGCTGTGAATCGGGGTCTGTGGTTTCTCTCATTTAGGGCCCTGTTATGCAAACATGTCGCCTCCCACCAGCTATCCAGAAATGTTCCCTCACACCAGGTCTGGGCTGCTTTTAAGATTTTTAACAACTACTGTCATGTGTACCAGTTTATACTTTGTTATAACTTCCTCTCTGTTTTGCTGTTAAAGACGCATAAGCTAATGGTATGATTTTGCAAGTCTTTTTCTTTCTGTGTACAGCCATATTTTATCATCTCCTCTGAAGACTATATCCTTTATGAAGTTCTGGTTAACGCACTCTTCATTGGTTGGCTCATTGTGGATCTTAAAAAACACAGAAAAATAGTCCATTTACAGAGTGTTTAGTATAAAAGTAAGAGAATCACTTCTTTATTTCACTGCAACGTTTAGCAGTTTGTATTGAGCCACATGTGCTTTGACAGAAATTTGCTGACCTGTGCATTAGGCAGATAGACCAAAAGACAATCCATTCGCACTGGAAACTAAATTGATTATGCCGCTGAATCAAGAGTAAGTTCAGAACATATAACTGTGCAAGACAACCAGATATCAAGGAGTCTGCTGGTTTTTCATTTAAAAACATATGGTGTATATTTCCCACATTAACAAGTATCAATCTTAAAAAAATCATTTAATGGTTAATTAGCATTCCATCGTATGCTGTTCATACTTATTTATATACATTATATAAATAAATATATTGGGCATATGTGTGTTATTGCCCGTTATTTTTTATAGGCAAAATAAGCAATGTTTTGTATTTAGTAGGTATTCAGTTAGTGTAGATCAATCGTAAAAATGGTTACAATAATGTTTTTTACCACAAGAGGGGATAAGCCAGTAGATTTAATTACTGGTATTGCAAAACTTCAATTTTATACTGATAATTCTCTTTTACTAAATGTTCAATTCAAAATGACTCCATTAGGAACTGTTACCTGATGCTGTTATTCAGAATTGTGGAACTGAGACTGAAATGTAAATTTCATAATATTTTTCCTAATAAGGTCTTAATAGGGTTAAGGGTTGATAAATATTAGATCTCACAATAATGCACCATCCCACAATGTAGAATATTCAGCAGTATCCATAACAACTATGATTCTTTAAAAATATTTTAATTGAAACATTCTTTGGAATTGTTGATGGTTTATTGTGACAAAATGAAGACAACTTAAGGAAGACTATTTATTGATAAATGGGTTTCTAACCAAGATGATGGAGAATAAGCTTTATAGTCTGCTTTTCTGACAAGGCAATGGTTGTATCTGAAAGGAAAAAGATGCAAGATATTGCTTCTATGCTATCTATTTGAGGAAAAGAATTATGTCAAGCATATGAAATAAAAAGAATGTCACCTTCAGGCCCCAAACAATTGAATCTAGGAAAACTTAAATTTAAATATACATATATTGATCAATCAGTCAGAAAACAAAACACTATTAAAAAATCAAAATCATTTCAGATTAGAATTTTAGCATGGTTTCTTTTGTTGGTTAAAATTGCACAACACAACTGAATGTGGCCAGAAATTACTCCCATATTCAAAACAACGATATTATTTTTCTGTGCATGACAGAATGTATATAGGTCATCTAATTAACACTAATTAAAGTTTTATTTTTTTTAATATACTCTGAATAATTGGGTAAGTGTAACGGATAGACAAGTCACAAAAGTACTGGGAATAGGGATATAGCTTAAGGAAAAGATGGTAAGGAGTCTACTAGAAGCCTTAAAAAAATTCATAAAGAAAGAATAAGATAGTAGAAACAAGGGAAAATACTCTGTTTAGGGGTATGGATGAAGGATGAGTAGAAAGGAGATGGAAAAATCAAGTATGAGGAGTAATTCAGGATACTAAGATCAATGAAGCTAGAAGATAAAAGAAATACAGTTTATTGTTAGTTTTCTTATGTGAAACTAAGAAAAAAAAATGTAAAATGTGACTGACATCTGTGTACAAAATAATATCATGTAAAAATCCAGACTCTCCTACGGAGCCGTTTGTTATAATGTGTATCTCTACCAATATGAAAACACTTCCTCCTAGACATTGCCAGTGTTGTTGGCAGTCACCTTACATCAATGTGCCTGAGATCTAAAATTCTGTTGTAAAGAATTCATGAAAAAATTTACTTTGGGAAGAAGATCACCAAATTTTGTGCTAAATGTAATCGCTTGATGTAAACTTTATCAACATTTTTCCCTGATCAATAAGAATTCCCCAAAACTATCTTGGTAAATGATTTTTATTTCTATATAAAAATTTATTTTCAGTTTCTAGGGAGTAAATTTGCTTCAGACAATTTCATTATTATTGGTGCAGCCATAAGATAGAAACATCATTTTGCGTGGTCCCTTGAGTATTCATTTTAGCATATAGTTCACGTTTCCCCCTTTGTGGCCAACTGGCTAGACGTTATCAGTCCTGCTTCCTCCCCTGGCACATAGGAAGACTCTGTTGCCTAAAGTCCCTTGCGTTCAGGGTAGGGTTGTGTTCCTGCCTCCTGTTGGAAGAACATGAGTGGAAGTATGCTATAGCTCTTCCAGGGCTGACCAGGAGCTCCTCTCACCCACTCTTTGCTTGTTGCCAGTTCAAAGCAGAGAAACCTATGGAGAACTTTGAAGAAGGCCTAGAAGACAGCAGTGCCACAGATGGAAAGGGCTACTATCCTTCAATCATCATGCAAAAGGCCATACATCAAATATCCAAACTGTGATATAATCCAGAAATAAACACTTACTTTACTAAATTACTCAGATTTCGGGGCTCTTATGGCAGCTAGCATCGATCATCCCTGAATAACAAACCTGCCCTTAAAAGTTTTTCTGTTGACATTACTGATTTTGTGTTTTAAGTGTTAGGTTTGGTAGTTTGAGGAGCAATTTTGTGCCGATTGTTCTCTGCAGGAATTTAGGAGATTTTATTATTGAGCTCAAAAGAAATAACTAAAATAATGGTTGCTCACACCATATTATTAACTGAACTACCTTGTAATCAACCAAAGACTCTGAATATTTATTCCTCCTGAATATCAGTTCTCTAAACTATCTCAAGACTTGAATATTCTGAAATGTGTTGCTTCATTCAGTTCACAGCTAAGTGATGCTAATACTCACTAGTGCTTTGATTACTCATCAAAGCCAGCAGCAGCTTTATGGAATAGAGAGAACTGCTTTCCTTTTTTTTTTCAGATGGTCAAATACTGTATAAAAGAACTGTAGATATTTTGGAATTGGAGTGAACCTTAAAGACTATAGAATTATGACACTTTTCAGATGAGCAAACTGTGCTTTATGAAAGGTTAAGAGATTTGAATAAGGACTCAGAGCTGGTTGGCAGCAGAGCTGAGATTAGGACTATCATCTCCTGAATGCTCAATTACATTCTACCTGCAGCTGTTTTTTGACAGCAGTGTCAATCACAGGACTTCCAACCCCCACAATCCATTCTAAGGGATACCAGCCAGCCCACAGACAAATCTTGTTCAATTTGACTCACAGGCACTACACTCCTTTCCTATTCATTCCAGCTCAGTAGTCAAAGGGTGGACCCCGACACAAGAACAGCCAATCTATATATTGACCAGCAATTTATTTAGATTGAGATCTGGTATATAAAGATGAAGTGGGCCATGGTCTTTGGAATCTGAATAGGCAAACATGGAGAGCTTCAGTCAGCAAATGTGAACAGTCTATATAAAGACAGAGAGAATGAAGTAAGTGGAGGTCATGTAGGATCATGACGAGGCCAAGTTATAGGGGGGGATTTATACTTGGAGATACTTGAAATTCCACCAGAGGGAGATGCTAGAACCAGTGGATTGCCAGAGCCCCCTACATTCCTGATGTCTACCTTGACCCATTCCAGTACCAGTCAATAAACCCTCTGTATCTCATGGTGACCAAGATGAGAAACCGTCTTTACAACTGAAAAAAAAAAAGTTATATATGAATAAGAAACACTTAAATACACCTTTCAACTAAATGCTTGTGAAAACATATAATTCTATGTGGAAATAAATCACCAAATAAAATATCAAAATAAACATTTACATTTTTAAATTTAATGCATAGCAAAAATATAAATAAAATTTAAAGCACACAAATTGAGTATGAATATTTACTAAAATATCACAAAAAAGGTAAATAACTTTACTGTGTAAAGAGTACATATGGATAAGAAAAATACTAATGCTGCAATGAGATAATATGAAAAGATAGTGGACTAATAGTTCATAAAAGATATAGAAAAAGCTGACTAGCATATGAAAATATGCTTTAACCTCACTAATAAGGAAATGAGAAATAAGTCAATTAGGAAATATTTTTACTTATAAAATTATCAAATGTTAATAATATGCTAATAGTGGTTTGGTGAGAAATGTGATCTTAACACACTCCCAATGCATTCGTGAATTGAGAGAATCATTCTGGAAAACCATTAGGCAGCACACAGCTAAAGTCTTCAAAATGTTTTTTCACACAGACCCAATAATACATGATTAGAAATGTAAACATAGATTTATATCAACATTATGTTAGCATTTATCATACTTTAGTGTACTTGTTTGTGTTTATAGGCTATCCTCCTCTTTTATTCACTTTGGTACTTCCAAAGCCCAGCACAGTGCCTGGCATAGGGTACCTGACACATAAAATGCATTTGATGACAATTTGTTGAAAGAATAAAGAGGAGGGAAGACAGTTGCCACAGTACTATTTGAAACAATAAAGAATTAGGAAAACAAAGTATCCTATGGGGCTTCCCTGGGCTTCCCTGGTGGCGCAGTGGTTGAGAGTCCGCCTGCCGATGCAGGGCACACGGGTTCGGGCCCCGGTCTGGGAAGATACCACGTGCCGCGGAGCAGCTGGGCCCGTGAGCCATGGCCGCTGAGCCTGTGCGTCCGGAGCCTGTGCTCCGCAACGGGAGAGGCCACAACAGTGAGAGGCCCGCGTACCGCAAAAAAAAAAAAAAAAAAAAAAAAAAAAGTATCCTATGAATGGTTCAATAATTTATAGTACACAAAATGTATAAGCATCAAAATTATGTTTTATGAAGTTCTTAATACAAGAAATTATTTAAAAGTAAAGGGTAATGAAAAAGTGAACTATAGCACTTTATGTATCATATGCTCTCAACTATGCTAAAATGTGCATGTTTATATGAAGAGGAATAGAAATGTACTAATACATAAATACTGGTCAAATTTTGGTCAAATATTATAAATAATGGTCAAATATAGGTGAGAGTCTTCTGGATGACTTTTACTTTCTTCTTTATGCTTCTCAATATTTTCCAGTTTTTTATACTATTATATATTACTTTCTTAATTAGAACATAGCTATAAAATTTATTTTTAAACTGCCTGTAAGGCAGTGCCAGCCCTATTCAACCAATTTAACAGAATGTTCACACTGGCACTTTTTCTGTGAATATTTGGTAAGTGCTAATTGGTGATGATGGTCATTAAAATTTTTGCGGGGGGGTATGTTCAAAATGACAGACTTTAAAATTGCAGGGACTTTCAGCACAGCTTAAAGGGCAGAGAAGACATTACCAGGTGATACTTCAGAGCAGCTTTAAGACTAGTGTAGGAATAAAGGGTTAAAATGGCTTTTTTATTTATTAAGATAGAATATGTAGAATACATGACAAAGTGTAGCACACAGCATACATTTAATACATATCAATCCTGTTTCCTTATTTGCCCTCTTGCTAATCAATTTAGTTCCAGCTTGATCCAGGACTCTCACTGGTCTCATTGGTCTCCTCTGGTCTCTCACTTGTCTCCTCCCCATACCTCCCACCCTTTTACCTACCAAATACCAAGTCTTGCACAAAGATATGTATATAAGGCAGTGCCACATCTATTGAACCAATTTAACAGAATGCTCAGAATTGTACTCTTTCTGTGACTTATTGATTATGCTAATTGATAATGATAGTTATTTAAATGACCTTTTCTTGGTATGTATGTCAGTATGCTCAAAATGAGAGACAAAAATATTCCACGGACTTTCAGCACAGAGGGATATAATATATCCTTCTAGAACCGGGCACTGGGAACTCTGGAAGACGATTGGTTAGAATCATGGTGCTCAGATTTGGATTGCGGATATTATCCTTCAACATGGTACCTCTGTAGGAACCTGCATTTCCCTTACCATTATGTGTGTGTCCTTTTGCAAATTAGCTGCTACCCATAGTGTTCAGCTTTTTAGCTATGTAGGTGTGATACATCACTCCAATTATCCCACCCCTATATATTTGACTACATTTCTTCTGCATAATCTGTTACTTTGTTTCCAAGGCATCTGACTTCATCTACTCACAGATTTATACTTGAATGTACCATTACTTTTCTCCTGTTGTGTGTCAGATATTCCATGTGAATGTCTATAAATAATCTCTGTTCAATAGACTTCTTTTAGAAAGAAAATGTCTTATTTCTTCCTAATGCATTAATGGAAAAAATAATCATGATTAATGACACAGATGTCCCAAATATTCAACATGCCAGTGGTAACTGATGCCATCTGTGTCTATTCACCCAACTTGAAGCATGTAACCATGACCAGTTGCCTTACCTTCATCATTCCAGATTGCACCCTTAATTGAAATTCAGTACAAAATGACAGTTGTTTTATCAATATGGAAAAAAACACAAATAAGCACTTGAATATTATTCATCATGGATGACATTGTCATCATGCCACCTCTATCTGCTTCCCATTCTATCTGCCCATCCCCATAAATTTGACTGTTCATGTTGTCACTTGTATATATTTGCACTGTTTAGCATACAAAATTTCTTTCCTTCTTATAATATTTCAGCTATGGTATATTGTCTTCTTGGTAAATGGTAAGTGTTATTATTTTAAAATCGTGATAAAAGCCTACAAATTTCTTCTCCAGGCTTTGCGTACAGCATAGCCTTTATCCTTTTGTTTCTCTCTCTCTGGGTTCCCTCCATTCCCTTCCATTACCACATCTTTTATTACCTGGCTTGAGAAGTTGAAGTGACATCACTGAGATCCTAGGCTTAGAAGAAATGGCAGCACCCATTGCATACTTCTTCATTAGTACAAGGAAGAAGGGTATATGTGCCCCTAGGGGAAGGCCCTCATCACCAACTCACAGAACACTTCAATTCCTTAACCCTAATCCTGTAACCCCAGTTAACTATATCCCAAATGCTTGCCACTGTTCAAAATAAAGATACTCCAAAGGGAGTGTATAGACAAGGGAGAAATGCCTATGTAGCCAAGAAGGAGGGAAAATCCTCTTAGAGTCCTATCATCAAGAGCTTCCTGTCTATCAGGAGTGGTAGGTGTCACTGCCAGAATCCCCCACATACAAAGGCAACTTCCACGTGTAGTTGGGTCATCACATATGCAATATATCCTACTAGAAAAATTGTAAAGCATAGTTCATGAGTATCCTCAACATAAAACTCCCACTTAGTCAAAGCTTAAATAACCCATAAATAGACATATTCGGCTCTCCCTGAAGCTTTTCTCAGTTGTTGTTATGACTCCTTGAGCATGAGAAGAATTGTTTCCCCTAGGTTGAGTTCGGGGAGGGTTAAGTATCTATCCACTGATTTATTGTGGCTTATATCAGAAGACTGAACTTTTGGTAGATTATATTCAAGTAGACACTGCCTGCTGAAAATTTAACAGCCAAGCGATAGATTGGTCTGTGGTCAAGGCCTAAGAAAAGTGAGGGGTGGCCTTGTACAGATGCAAACCACTTAATCAATAAATAAAGCTCCAGAAAGCCAAACAGGAGACAGCTGGCACCTTGACATTCTATTTTGATAGTAGTTTCATTAAATTTTGGAAAATGCATACTTGACTTAAGCATTAGTTGTTGAGAGTTGAATGAAAGAGGCAAACACACTATGTTTGCTGTGTGCTAAAAAAGTTGTCTGGTGAAATACCTGATTCTGTAACAATAACCATGGTGTACACCCAGATGTGAAAATGAGTAGTTAGGTTTATAGGTTAATGATAAATATGTGCAGAGAAATTAGGAGCTTAGTTAGATACTCAGCCCACACATGATTTTCTTTAAACTAACAGGGCACTTGTTGAAACTCCTGCAAGCATGTTTCCTTGAGTTTCTATTGAAAATAATTTGGTTCATTTTCTAATTTACTTTTCTCACAAGTCAGAGGAAATTTACCTTGCTAAGGAAATCATACTTACCGTGCTAAAAAAATACAATGTACAGGATAAACTGAATAATCACCTATTCTTTATTAAAGGAGAGAGCTTTACTAAATAGGATTGAACCAATGTACTTTTCAACCAAACATTATATTTATAATATTAAGAATATGAATATGCATGAAATCTATAGGTAGCTAAAGATTGTCCACAGTTGCTAATATGTTTTGACAGGACTATAAGTTTGCTATTCCTTGACAAGAGTTAGGGGTAGTCATGAAGTACTACCTAATGTGGGTTGGCTACTTAATATGTTGTACAAAGAAAAATAGAAAGCAGAACAATCTCATTGAATCATGATGAAAAAGCATAGATTAAACGTATTTAGTCCTTAGAAATGTGCTAGTTCTCAAAAACACTTTAAAAAACTGAAAATAAAGCTAATTCTAATTATTCATATGAATGAAGAATTAATAGTTAAGGTAAATTGTAACAGTTGGTAGATATGCATAATTATGTATGTCTTGTATTGACTTCTATATGCTCTTATGAATGCAGACAAGAACATGCAGGGTTCACTTCTCTTGCTAAATAACATTGATTACATAGTTACTGGTATTTTTAAATTATCTCACTTTCATATTAAAAATCAGTGTATTTTTCCTTTTTTATCATAAAAATAACACATACAAGTGAAAGTAGTTAGAATATATATACAATATGAGTACAGTTGTTTATCATCACACTAAATTCTTATTTTTGCACCAGGATCTCTTAGAATGAGAATATTCCCGAGTTACATAAGGGTTAAAAGATGGAAATATCCTTACAAATCTCTCTTTTTTTCCCCCTCTTTCTCTCTGAAGTAATCAGAAAACTTATCACCTGTCAAAATCAACATGTAAGGTTAGAAAGGATAGCATTGACAAGTGGTATACATTTCTTTTTCTGGACTAAACAACTTTAAAGAAATACTTAAATTCTTGGCCATTATTCAATTCACCTTGGTACTGACTTATTCTCATATAAAAGGACCTACTTGACAGTTGCACAATTGTGTAAAAACATTAAAACTGCTACTACTACGAATAGCTAATATTTGAAAATGTAGCCTATGTCAGGTACTGTGTTATGTACTCTACATATGTCTTGTTAACTCAGCCAAACACACTATGAGGCGGCACTCTTATTATCCCCAATTTGTATATGAAAATATTTAAAATATAGAGTCTAATTAACTATCACAATGTTACTCGACAGAATCTAGTTAGAATCTAGTCTTGGAAATTCACACAGTCCAAGGGACTCCAGGATCACACTTTCAACTACTGTGCTATCATGTGGTAGATAAAATATGCTACAGATACAATATTTAAATGTAAATAAGCATTCACTTAAGGAATAAGCTGCACTGAAGTTGTTTTCGGATATGATGAAATTAAGAACGATGAGATCTAGGACTTCCCTGGTGTTCCAGTGGTTAAGACTCCGCACTTCCACTGCAGGGAGCACAGGTTCAATCCCTGGTCGGGAAACTATGATCCCACATGCTGCGCAGCAAGATCAAAAAAAAAGGAATAATGAGATCTCAAATCATGGAATCTTAGAGTATTAGGGGCTGGAAAGGTAACCAAGACCAACAAAGTTTTACTGATTCTCTGTCATGGGTCAGACATTGTCCTAGGAGTGAGTGGTCGTGATTAAAACAAAGTTCTGCTCTCATGAATCTAATACTGTAGTTAGAAAACAAGTAAGTAGAATGGATGATTTCAGGGAGTGATCATGGTTATGGGGAAAAGTAAAATAAAGATAAATTACAACGACAAGGGAGAGTTCCTTTGGCTTGAGTAAGGCCTCTCTTAGAAGGTGACATTTAAGTTGATGCTAAATAACAATCAGGAGTCAGCAATGGGAGCATTAGGGGCCACAGACAGTGCAAAGGTCTGAAATTGGGAAGGAGTCTGGCATATTCCTAGAGAAGAAAAATGGCCAGTATGGCGGGAACACATGGAACAACAGGGAAGAAGAGGGCAAAAGGTAGTAGGCAGGGACTGTGTCATTTCAGGCCTTGGAGGCAATGGAAAAGAACTTGAATTTTATACTTTCATACTAAGTAAGAAGATACTAGAATGGGTTTAGGCAGAAAATGCACAACATGATTTTGTTTTTAAAAATATCTCTCTGGCTGCTCTTTAGAGGGTGGATTAGACTGACAAAAAGAGTAGAAGCAGAAAGACCAGACCAGGAAGTTTACTGATGCAGTTGGTGTGAGTGATGGTGGTGTCGTGGCCTGGGGAAAGGAAGTGGAAAGAGCAGAATATGCGGTAAAAGTTGAGTCAATAGGATTTACTTCCTTAAATTGAGTTACGAGGGTCTCCACATAATCTTCACCCACTGACTCGGTCTGGACCTCTAAGGAAATGCAGAATAGATTTAACCCCTTCAAGTATGGAAAAGCAGTACACATGAACTTCCTGAAATCTCCTTTCCGTATTGAAGAGTCCTCCAACTATCTTTTGATATATTTTTAATACTCCTGAGTAACCTGAACACCTTCTACTGGTTACTTCTTGTTTGACAATGTCCCCTTTAAAAAGTGGTGCCAACACTGACTGAAGCACTTCTTTTGGGTATTCCCTGACCACTGTAGAGGACAGTAAGTCTACTTCCTCCCAATGTACTGCATTTCTTTTAACAGATCCTAATGCACATGAATTGCATGCATAGTGAAGAAAAGAGGTGAGGGATATAGCTTGAAGGGTCAGAACCAGGATGATCACTTGTCATCCTGTTGTTGCAGAATACCTGTGAAAGTGATTCCCGTAGGTAAAAGGAACACAGCTGGGGAGATGATGGTTTTCTCGGCAGATGATCATCTTAAGAGAAGGTGCTAAACTGATAATTAAATGAAGCTGATGTTCAAAAGATCTGCTGGATGTGGGTTACAGTGAGGAGAGCAGATAGAGAAGCAGGATAGGAAAGAGAGCAAAGCAAGGTTAATTGTGAGAAAGCATTCTGAGGTTTTCTGTTCAAGGAATAGGGTGAGTGAAGTGGAAATTTCAGGTGAACAGAGAACAATGTTTTTAAGTTGGAAGCAATAGTAAACATGATTTTGGAGTAAGTTCTCTGGGCTCTTTAACGACCTTAATTGGTTTGACTCCTTGTTTTGCATCAGTCACAAATAATATACGGTGAACCAAATTTTAATCAATCACTACAAAGGAGGTGTCTTAACTCTGTTTCAGCTAACTTGTTTCCTTATCAGTTCTTTCTGTACCAGGGTGCCACAGGACATGCAATAAGTCTATTAACTTTGCAGCGTCTTAGAATATGAGAATTTGTGCCATATTAGAACTGTCTCCCAAATGCCAGATCTGATTTTCCATCTTTGTTACATTTCGTTTTTGTTATTCCATGCAGTATATTGTCCTATTCTGTGAATGAGCATCTGAAATTAGGGGAACACCATGAGATGGTGGAGAGGGACATTTTGAAGAGGAAATTAACTTAATCCTTAAGAGGAAATGTGCCATATTCAATGAATGAAAATACGTCATTCCATTTATCCTCCTCATTCAGGAAGGGGGACATTATGCACATAATTCTCTTCTCAGTAAGAAAAGAGATGAGAAGGAAAAATAAAATCATAACAGTTAATATTAAACTCTTGTATTTCTTATAATTCATGTTGAGAATGTTGAGTTGGAGGAAGAAATAAATAGGAAGGCCACAGGCTTCCAAACAGGGCTTCCAAAACAGTCCTCTTTTGAGACCAAATAATCCTTTTGATATTCACAATCTAGATTATAGAATACAATCCAAGAACCAAAAGACATATCACTAACAAGAACCAAACAACAGCAGAATCTCATTTTTAAAATGTTTTCTAGGATTACTAAGGATTTTACAGAAATTAATGCATTCATTTTTACAGCTTCCTGAAGAGTAAATTTAAACAAAAAAGAATAGTTATAAAGGCTAGCATCTATTAAGAGCTTACTATGTGCTAACCTCTGTGCCTAGTGAATTGCCCTGATGCCTTACAGACCACCGTAATCCATCCTTAATCCACCACTTAATCCACTGTAATCAGACCTAAAGAGGCAATATTTCAAAAGGTTTATATCAAAAAAACATCTAAATTCCTTGATAGGATAACCACGTACCACATTTCATTGGACTTCCTGAATAACCAATGCATCTATTGGTTAAATTCTACAGCTTTACCATGCCACATCAATTCAATGTCGGTAAGGAGACTTTATTATTGGCTAAAGCCTTACAGATGTTAAAGGGTAAAACTAGGCTCTTATATAAGGGAAAAAAAAATTGAGTTTAATGTAGTTAAATATTCAACGTATTTTTGGCAAAGCTCTGCCCCAAAGGTTAAGAGTACTATTATACAGATCGGAAACTAGTTGAGATTTACAAAATAAAGAGTAGTTAAAGACTTTTGTTGGGACTTTCCTGGTGGTCCAATGCAGGGGGTGCAGGTTCCATCGATCCCTGGTGGGGGAACTAAGGTCCTTCATGCATGCCTCACCACGGTGCGGCCAAAAATATAAATAAATAAAATAAAAATAAAGACTTTTGTTATTTAACCTGAACTGGGACAATTTTTATTTAACCTTTTATAAATTAATTGGAGGGAGCTCATGAGTTACAGATAACACTAAGCTCTTCTAGTTAGTGATGAAAGAAACAGATGGAAGTGTGTTGTAGCAAGATAACGTGAGACTGTGAGATGGCGTAAAAATGGTAGCCAGGCTCCTATGGGAGCAATTGCAAAGCAATGCATTAGCCATCAGTTACATCCTTTTAAAAATACTAGACCTGAGTATATGTACAGAATATTCAAGACATTGGAACATGGTTAAAAAAGTAAAATCAAAGAGCAAATATTATTTTACCCATTTATAAAGTAAGACCTATCCTTTACTGAAATGGTATACAAGGCAATAAGTAACTATTGTTCTACTGAAAATAAAGTCAATGTGTTACTTGGAAGTAGGATATGTGGTTTCCAGTCCTGGCTCAATTGCTTATTCTTTTACTCAATAAATCATTCATTTAGTCATTCATTCAAAGCAAGATTTATTAAGTATTTATTATGAGTCAGATACTCTGCTGGGTATAACGAAGTGATGTGTAGATGATGAAATTACATTCCCTAAACTGAAAGATCTCATAATCTAATAGGGGAGATACACAAAATAGCTAACAATTATAGTGATATATTAAGTAATTAAACATAAATTTATGGAGCAAAAGTAATATACAAGATGAAATTATTTCAGATGAGGGTAGGAAAGGTTTTGCTAGTAGTTCAGTGTGGTCAAAATTTAAGGTGGAAGCAGACTGGAATAGTGTTGATAAAACTGAGATAAAGCAGGGAAGAACTGGATTATGAACAACCTACTGTGCTAGGCTAAAGTGTTTGCTTATTTGTTCTAACAACTGTAAGGCAAGCAAAAGTCAGAAAAATTTAAAGAGAGATGGGTGAAATGCAATTGTTAAATTTATGTTTCAAATAGATCAATAATGTTATGGAGACTAAATTGGATGAAATTGAAGTCTGGAGACAGGAAATATTAGGATACTACTGAAAAATCGGGGTAAGAAATAAGAAAGACTGTTTATGTCGATGAAGAGAAAATTGGTGGATTTGATGACCTATTGGAATGGGAGATAAGTAAGGAAGGAGTCAAGGTTGAACCACATATTTCTGGATTGGGCAACTGGGTAGATAATGAAAATAATACTCATCAAAATAAGAAGAGTAGATTTGTTATAAATAATCTGGAGACCTATTAAATTTGAAGAGCCTTTGTGACCTCCAAGAAAAGAAGTGCAATAAATATTTGAGTGTACACAAAAGCCTGGACATAAAATAGATATCTATCCTGCAGAGACAGGTTTTACAGTTCTCAAAATGTATACGATAGTTGTAGCCAGGAGTCTGCATAATAATGAGAATAGAAGATTGTCTGGTGATGGAACCTTGAGAGCCCTCAACACTCTACCAACAGTAGCACCATAATATAGATACAAATGTGTTTATGCACACATTTTTCAATTCCACGTTGGAAATTCATACAAAGTATGCTCTCAGATCATTATGGAACTAAAGAAGCAGTCAATAACAGAAAGATACATAGAAAATTCTAAAGTATTTGGAAATTAAACAATATAATTCTATGCAACACATGGTTCAAAGAAGAAATCTCAAGAGAAATTAGAATATATTTTGAACTGACTGAAAATGAAAACACAACATAGCAAAATTTGCAGGATGCAGCTAAAACAATACTTACAGGGAACTTTATAGCATTAAATGCTATATTAGAAAAGTAGAAAGTTCTCAGTCAGTAATCTAAGTTTCCATTTTAAGAAAGTAGATAGGGTGGATAGCTAGTGGGAAGCAGCCGCATGGCACAGGGAGATCAGCTATGTGGTTTGTGAACCCCTAGAGGGGTGGGATAGGGCGGGTGGGAGGGAGGGAGACTCAAGAGGGAAGAGATATGGGAACATATGTATATGTATAACTGATTCACTTTGTTGTAAAGCAGAAACTAACACACCATTGTAAAGCAATTATACTCCAATAAAGATGTTAAAAAAAAAAAAAGAAAGAAAGTAGAAAAAAGAGGAGCATGCTAACCACAAATTAAGCAGAAGTAAGTAAATATTAAAGTTAATAGCAGAAATCAATGAAATTAAAAACAAAAAATGGAAAAAAGAACAATGAAAACAAAAATTAATACTGTAAAAATCAATAAAACTGATAAACCTGTAACCAGACTTTTAAAGGGAAAAAAGAGAGAGAAAATAAAAATTACAGATATCAGAAGAGGTGATATTATTACAGACTCCATAGACCTTAAAAAAGAATACTAGGAAAATCTATATGCACACATTCAAAAACAGATAAAATAGGCCAATTTCTTTAAAGACACCAACTATCAAAACTCACTTGAGAAGAAATAGATAACCTTTTCTACTGAAGTTTAAAATCTTAAGAAAAAGAAAAGAGCAAGATCCAGAACATGCTTTCACCACTGAATTCTACTAAACATTTAAGGAACAAATAATTACAATTCTGTACAATCTCTTCCAGAAAATAGGAGATAACAACTCACAACTCATTTTGTGAGGCAGGCATACCCTAATTCCTGAACCAAACAGGCATAACAGGAAAAGAAAACTGTGGACCAATAAACCTTATAAATACAGGCATTAGCAAATTAAATCCAATAATATATAAAAAGGATAATATATCATGGCCAAGTAGGTGCTTTTTCCAGGAATGTAAACCTGGTACAATATTTAAAAATCAAACACCATAATTCACTGTATTAAGAGACTAAAGGAAAAAATACATATGATCACCTTTATACATGGAGAAAAAGGTTTTAATAAATTTCAACATCCATTTGTGATAAAAGTCTCAGCTAACTAGGAATAGAGGGAACATTCTTAACCCGAAAAAGGCTATCTCGAAAAAAAAAAGTTACCATGATACATATGAAAAACTTAATGTATTCTTCTTAAGATCTGGAACAAGGTAAGGATGTCTTCTCTCATCACGCCTATTCAATAACACACTGGAAGTCTTAGCCAGTACAAAAAGGCAAGGAAAAGAAACAAAAGATATCCAGTCCAAAAAGATGAAATAAAATCTGTCTCTTTTTGTAGATAACTTCTCAAAGAATCTATACAAAAGCTCCTAGTAAATGGGCTTAGAAAAATTGCAGGACACAAGTTCAATATACTTGTGTATATTGTATAATATATAAAATATATAATATATAAAATATATAAAATATATATTGTATAATATATAAAAATCAACTTTATTTCTGTATGCTTACAATGAATTTGAAATTTTTCAGAATACCATTTACAGTAGCACTGAAAAAATAAAATTTTAGATAGAAATCTAAAAACATAATCTCAAGGTCTGTATGCTAAAAATTATAAACACTGTTGAAAGAAATCATAGACCTAAGTAAGTGGAGAAATATACTGTATTCATGTGTTAGAACACTGAATACTATTCTATTTAATTTAATCCACAGACTTAACACAATACAAATGAAAATTGTAGTAGACTTTTTGTAGATACCAACAAGTTGATTCTAAAGAAACTAGAATAGCTAAACAATTCTGGAAAAGAATAACTAAATTTTAGGAATCAAACTATCCAATTTCAGGACTTACTATAAAGTTACATTAATCAAGAAAGTATGGTATTGGTGAAGGATAGTCCTATAGATCAGTGGAACAAAATAGAGAGCCCAGAAATAGGCCCTCACAAATAGTTAACTGATTTGTGACAAATATGTAAAGGCAATTCAATTGAGAAAGATTAGTCTTTTCAATAAATGGTGCTAGAATAATTGGATATCAACAGGAAATCTGTACTTCACATCTTACACAAAAATTAATGCAAAACATATCACTGGCCTAAGTGTAAATATAAAACTTTAAAACTTCTGAAAGAAAATATAAGAGGAAATCTGAATGACCTTGGTTTTGTTGATAGAGCTTTTAGATATACCACTAATAGCACAATTTGTAAACGAAAATATTGATAAATTGAGTTTTATCTAATTAAAATCTTTTGCTCTGCTAAATATACTGTTAAAAGAATGAAAGGGAGAGAATATTTGCAAATCACATTTCTGACAAAGAACTTGTGTTTATACTATAAAACAAATTCTCCAAACACAACAGTAATAAAACAAACAGCCCAATAAGACAAACTGGCAAAAGATCTGAACAGGCACCTCACCAAATATGTGAATGGCAAATAAGCAGTTAATTAAGGAAATGCAAATTAAAACTATGTGATACCACCCATTCTTATTAAAAAGGAAAATAGCACTACCAAGTTCTGACAAAGATGTATAACAACTGGAGTGCTCATACATTGCTGGTGGAAATTTAAAATGAACCAGCACTTTAAAAGACAGTGTGCGGCTTCCCTGGTGGCGCAGTGGTTCAGTGAGAGGCCCGCGTACCGCAAAAAAAAAAAAAAAAAAAAAAGACAGTGTGGCAGTTTTCTTATAAAGTTAAACATATATATACCATATGACCCAGCAATCTCACTTCTAGGTATTAACTTAAAAGAAATAGAAACTGTTTCACACAAAAACCTGTATATAGATATTTTTAGCAGCTTTTTGCATTATAGCAGCTTTTGAAAGACATAATCATCCATATGTATTTCAAATGGTAAATGGATAAACAAAATGTGGTACATCCATACAATGGAATACTGCTCAGCAATACAAGGGAACAAACATGCAACATAGATGAATCATAAGTTCATTTTACCAAGTGAAAGATACCAGACCCCGAAGACTATAAACTGAATGATTCCATTTATATGACACGCTGGATAAAGCAAAAATACAGATACAGAAAAGAAGTAAGCTGGGAATGGGGAAGGTACTGCATATTAGTTACAAGAGGCAACAAGAGAATTTGGGGGTGATGGAACTCTTCTGTAAGAAAACGTGCTGTCAGATACCTGACTCTATGTCACACAGGGAACTCTACTCAATACTCTGTAATGACCAATGTGGGAAAAGAATCTTTAAAAGAGTAGATATATGTATATGTATAGCTGATTCACTTTGTTGTACAGCAGAAACTAACACAACATTGTAAATCAACTATACTCCAATAAAAATTAATTAAAAGAAAAAGAAATGGAGAACAGTAGCATGAACACTGGAGAGTGCTGGAGTCATAGCCGTCAGTATGGACTCCTGGATTTTATTTAAGATAGATACATAAAGAAGCATATATTAGATAGACAGATGATTGACAAATAGATAAACAGTCACATAACATATGTTTATGCCTGGTGTATGTGTATACATATACACATTTCCTAGCTCTATTGACAAGATGTATTAGAAGCAATGACATCCCTGTAGCCGTGAGAACAACTAGTATACAGATGTTTTGGTTTCTAAATATTATTCTACAATAAAAACAACCAGAGATTCTTGATGAAGTGGTTGTTTCCAGGGGTGGGGCAGGGAAGACACAAGAGGAACCTGAAGCATCTTGTGGTACCAAGAGGAAAAAAAAGTATGCAAAAATAATTTTTTTTTTTTAGAATGAGGGTATATCCTCCCTTTGGCTCCTTATTGCTGAGATAAAAACTTGAGTAAGAAAATAAACAACAATAGTACTGGATTCTAACTCATAAAATAAAAGAAATATCCATGAGTTCATACTAATATAAATAAAAATGTGAATAAGTGAGATAAAAGGTATAATGTTTCCTTATAAAAATTACAAGTAATAAATGAGGAAAATTCAAAATCACCATTAGAAGAGCATGGTACTAATTATGCAGGCAGGATTCACCTATGGATGCGAAAAGTCATGGTGAAAATTTAAACAGGGTATTTGCAGATTCTCAAAGCATCTTCCTCCATATGTTTATTCATCAAAAAGGGGAAAACAGTAAGCTTACAATGAAGAAACTGGCACACACTTTAACCAAATGATCAAAGTTATCATCAAGATGAATGTATTTCAACATCATTAACCTGATTTGATGCCCTGAGAAAGGAACATCATCCCTGCAGCTTTCTTCCCAAGAATGCATAACCTTGATCTAATTATGAAGACATATTTGAGAAACACAAATTAAAGGATATTCTACATACGAATCCACCAGTACCTTTTAAATATGAAGATCATGAAAGACAAGGTCACCAAGTAAAGGAGAAACTAAGGAGACATGACATCTAAGTGTATTGTGGGACCTTGGATTGGATCCTGGAACACAAAAGGGACATTAATAGAAGGGCTAGTAAGGACTAGTGAAATCTGAGTAAAATGGGTAGTTTAATTACTAGTATTATGCCAAAGTTCATTTTTTACTTCGATAAATACATTATGATCTTGTATGATGTTTACTAAAGGGGAGTCTAGGCAATAGATAACAGGAACCTCTGTCATACTTTTGCAACTCTTGTGTAAGTCTAAGATTATCTCAAAAGTAAAAGTTAGAAAGAATTGAGGATATTGAGCAACTCTTATACACTGATGTTCATCATCAGTATAAAATATAAATTGTTACAAATACTTTGAAAAACCACTTAGCCTCTTCTCAAAATAATCCTATACATGCCCTATTTTGTAATAAGTCCACGTCTAGGGATATATCATACAGAGATGTATACATATGTGCTCCCAGAATATATATGATAATGTGCTTGGTAACATTATTTAAAATAGCAAAAAGCTGGAGAAAGGCCCAATGTCTATCAATAGTAGAACGGATACATTTTCATACATTCGTACAGTGAAATACTACACTGCAATGAAACTGAACAGACTACTGTTAAATTAAACAACATGGATGAATCTCATATGGGTAATGTTGAGTGAAAGAAGCTAAACACAAAAAAATATGTACTGCATGTTTTCATTTACATGAAATTCAAAAGTAGACAAACTTATCTATGGTGCTCCAGGTCAGGATAGTGGCTCCCATAGAGGAGAACAAAGGGTCTCATGATTGGGAGGGGATACAAAGAATGCTTCTAGGATGCTGGTAATCTTCCAATTCTAGAGCTGGATAGTTGTATGAATGTATTCATTTTGTAAAATTCATCAAGCTGTACATGTGAGGTCTCTGTATTTTTCTACATGCATACTATAAATTTTAATACAAGTAAAGTTTGTTTTTTTTTTAAAGACAAACGATTCCTTGGCTGCTCTACTGTGAATTGACCTGAAGGATGCCAGAATGGAAGCCGGGTGATCAGTTAGACAATTCCACATTATAAAATATTAAAATATTTCATTTACAATGCTTTTATAAAAAGGAGAAAGACAAAATACTGGATCACAACAGCATATAAATGATGAGAGATGATCTGAAAGTGTTCTGAAGTCCTAATGTTCTTTGGGAGTAGATTAAGATTGATTAACCTTTGTTTAGCATGGATGTTAAAATTTCAAGAATAATTCCTAAAGGGATAAAAATAGATTTTATCCTTCTAAAGAAGTAGAGAAGATGGAATGAGAAAACAAACAATCCTCAATCAATCAAGAAAAAAATGCATAGAAAAGTGAGACAATTAGGAAACACAAAGTAAGGCGGTAGAAACAAATCCAGAAACAAATCCAAATATCAGCAACCATAACCGAATGAACTGACTTCCTTTCAAAAGAGAGGATTTTCAGCTTGGGAATAAATCCAACCTTACGCTGTTTTCAAAGAGACACACCTAAAAGGCAAGCTGTTAAAAGGTTGAAAATAAAAGAAATATTCTAAGCAAAGATCAAGTAAAATAAAGCAAGGGTAGCTATAGTAATTTTATGTCAAAGGAAGAATTAGTAGAGTTAAAAAAGGGGGGGCTCACAATTTAATGATAAAAGTTTTAACACAGAAGATTAATGTACTCAAAATTTGTAACACCTTATAAAACAGCTTAAAAATTACAAAACAAAAACATACCAGAACTACAGAGAGAGAAGTAGATACCCCACTATCATAGTGGGAGGTTTCAACACACCTCTCCACATTATTCTTAGGTTAGTAGATGGAAAACTTGGTGAAGATAAAGAATACAACAGTCTTGATCTAGAGGACTTATATAGAACCCTAGGTCTAATAACCAAAGAATTTCTTGGATACACATGAGCCACATTTTACAAGTGGGGCAGGGGCAAATTCTAGGCAATCCTCTACTAAATTTCAAAGAATATGTATCATTAGAATATCTACTCTGACTACAATGAAAATTTCCAAAGCAAAACAGATATATTTTAAAGCATACATTTACAATTTGTTTTAAAAAGTTCTAAAAATTCATTGCTCAAATTGAAATCATAACCGAAATGATAATTTTGAACTGAACAGTAATGAAAGTACTTCATATCAAAACTTAGAGATGCAGTGCAAGTAGAAATTGGGGGGAAATTTTTTCCTTAAATGCTCTAAAGGCATGAGGCTAAAATTAATTAGCCAAAAAAAAAAAAAAAAAAACTATTCAAAAAAGTAAGAACAACAGAATACAACCAGATCAGTTATGAGCAGAAGTAGGTGATGAGAGAGAAAGGAGTCACAATAAAGATAGATTTTGCTATTATTTTTATTATTTAAAAAAATGCTGCATATCTATAGAATTGCCAATTACTGAAGAGAAGTCAAAGATATGAAAACCTGCTCCTGCCTTCAAGGAAGATCATACAAATCACAGTGAAAACTAAAGATTAGCCAGCAGGAGCAGAGATTTGTGACAAAGCCTGAGAGTGGCAGCTCAGTTGGGGTTTTGGGGGCTGATGAGACAGGGCAGCCCTCACCAGCAGCTCTTCAGGCTGAGAAGATCAACTCCTGGCCTCCAGAGATGGGTGCAGGAGAAAGGTGTGTGTCCTTAAGGGAGATTCCGGCTTCAGATAAAGAAGAAAGTGGAAGGAGCTTTCTAAGAAGAGACTGAGGGTGTGGGAAGCTTTGTTTACCGTGTTACAGAGGTACCAGAGGAAGGGAAGGAGGAGGGAGTAAAGAAGTGGGAGAATGAATCTGGGAAGAACCACATGACAGTCCTAGAATGAGTAGGCGTGAGAGGAACAGGCAACAGAGACTTTCATGATGACTTTGGACAAGAAAAAGAGAATGTGAGGCGTGAGGCATTTTCCCTTCTGAAGATTCTAAATGAAACTCAGGGGGAATGTTGTATTAGTGCTTCTGCAGGCTAAAGCTTCTAAATTGCTGTAAGCTTGGTGATTCTGGCAAAATGTAGCCTTTGGCCAAAGTTCTAATGAAACACTTTTAAGAAATGATTAAGGCCTTTCTGACGTTCTTCTGGCAAAAAGCAGCAAGTCATAGGAGGCCAGTGACAGTTAAAATTAGACACATCAGAAATAATCCACTGTGCTGCATGGCTAATGGTTAAATTGGTTTCTAGGAACCTTTCCCGGCATGGATCTCTGGCAACAGTTGATTCTGGCCTCATTTCATGGAGCCAGGTTGGATTGTTCCAAAACTTAACAGTTGTGTGGCCCAAGCTGAAGTAGTTCTTGAACTTCCTTAGTTTTTTTTTTTTTTTTTAACTCCCTATATATAAAATTGTGAAAATGATACAGGGATCTTGAGATGATTACTGATAATGTAAAAAATTGCCTAGCACAGTAGGCATCTGACACCTCGTAGGTAGTTCATAAACGGTATCTCATCATTATTATTGTCACTTATTCCAGACCACCACTGTATCTACAAGTTACAAGCATACCTAAGTGCTTTTAAAATCACCAGTCCTTTATCACACAGGTACATGACAACCTCTACCTCCTGGCCAGAGTCCACCAGATCAGTGATTTTACTTGCTTTGCTGCCTCCTGTTGACCAGTTCCAGCTTCCTCTTCAAAGTTGCCTCATGTTGTCCACATTGATACTGCCTACCCTCTCCCCCCGGGGACGTGGGTAGGGATAGTAGGAGAGCAGAAAGCCTTTTATGCTGTCCTTTATATGCTTGCTCTCATTCTTTAATGCTGCTCTCTGCTTTCCTCTCTTTTATCCTGCTCTTGATTCATTCATTTATCAAACGTTTACTGAGTGTCTAGGTACTAGGTTGGACACTAGCGATACAAAGTTGACAAAGGCACAGTCATACCCTGAAGGATATTACAGTCCAGTGGGAGAAACAGATGTGAGCAGATACCCACAGTGCAATTAGATAAATGGTAATGGGAGGGTTTGCATGGTACTCTGGGAGCACGAATGATGAGGCAACTAATTCTTCTGGGACAGATGAAGTTTCACAGAGGTATCTAAACATCTTTTAAAAAGATGATTAAGGGGCCACCAGTCTGTGAGGTGGCAGCGAGGATGAGGAAGGAAGAGAGAGAGTCACTACAGACCAAGGGGTTGGGTGTGTGTGTGGTGGAGCAGGGAGGGGGGTGGATTCCAGCAGAGAAAACCTGGGTATTAGCTTAGCTGCAAGATTTTTTTTTTTTTTTTTTTTGTGGTACGCGGGCCTCCCTCTGTTGTGGCCTCTCCCGTTGCGGAGCACAGGCTCCGGACGCGCAGGCTCAGCGGCCATGGCTCACGGGCCCAGCCGCTCCGCGGCACGTGGGATCCTCCCAGACCGGGGCGCGAACCCGGTTCCCCTGCATCGGCAGGCGGACGCGCAACCACTGCGCCACCAGGGAAGCCCTTAGCTGCAAGATTTTAAGGGGAGGCTTAGGAAAAACAAAAAAAGAACAAAATGAAATTCAGGGGAAAATGAAATAATATTTCTCAAAGATGCTTTGCATGGACTAAAGAAAAAAAAATTTTTTTCCACAAATGCCTAAGATTGCTCAAGGCAAGAGCATATGCCGTCCCTGTAATTCCTACTGAAAAGATGAAATCTTTGAGATTCATGTCATACTTCATAGAGATATTGCAGTAAACAAAATTATCAAGACACCTTTAAGCATCATCCAGGGAAGAAGGATTAGTGTAGTTTGAAGTGATCACACTTCCTCTTGTCTTTCATCCACCTTCACCTTGCAATAGGAAGAAAGGACGACGACGGCTATGGCAACCCAGTGTCTGCATTTGCATTTCGAATGCCCTTATATCCATTCCCAGATTGGGAAAAGATTAAAATAAAAAAAGCTCTCAGCACCTCTTCTGCCTCAACAAAAAAGTAACATTATAGCAAAGCAAGCCCAACCCAGTGAAGACAACCAGCAAAAATGCAACCTTTTGACTTCGGCTTTAACTCCCCATCCCAAGACCAATGTGTTATACAGGAGGTACTGTCGGGAAAAGCTTCCCTCAAGAGTTATTAGGAACATAACCATGTTTTAGGATAAAGTAGAGAAAAAAATGTTCCGGGAGTGTGTAAGTGCAGAAGGAGTACGTTAACTGAGATGAAAAATGGACAAACCAAGTACATTTTTGACAACTCTGCCAGGTTCCTTCCTTGACCCTAGGTTCTCCCTCCAGCTCTTAAAACACATATTTCCTAACAGTTTCTATCATTTCCTCATTCCTGAGGGAACAGATCTAGAAGAGGTGAACATTTCCTTAAGTCCCAAAACTCTTTAGAGCACCTTGGTAAGTCAGACCAAATAGGAGAGGAAGGCAGAATACATTTGTTTATGATTTTCTCACAAATATTTACAGGTCAAACACTCTAGTACTGCTGAGGGGTATCTTGTGTGGGCATAGATAGTTTGGATTTGTTTCATCTTAGGTAAAGACCGCTGTCAGCAATTTTAGTGAATATCAGAAATGTGTCAAACTAGCACAACATTGTAAATTAACTATACTTCAATATAAGTTAAAAATTAAAAAAAAAGAAATGTGTCTGTTTCTAGATATGGTACAGGCCATGCACATACCACATCTCCTTGTCCTGTGGAGCTTTATTCTTTTTTTTAAATTGAGGTGTAATTGACATGCTACATTGTATTAGTTTAAGGTGTACGACATATTGATTTGATATTTGCATATATTGCGAAATGATCACAATAACTCTAGTTAACATCTAGTTAACCTATGTTACAGGCCATGCACACACCACATCTCCCTGTCCTGTGGCGTTTTCTTCTAACACTGATGTTGAGACAGTCATCAATTTAAAATTTAAATTTTAAAGAGTTAGGACAACAAGGTACCAAAGATAACTATCTAATGAGCAAAAGCCCTCACTTCTATGTTGAAATGGAAATTAAGAGAGGTTGAACTATTTGGTTACCTTAACTTGGTATCTCATATCAAGGAACAGTAAATGGTTTAATGTTAATGCTGTGTGAATTACAAGAGTTCCAGAACATTTAAAGAGAGGAGAAGAGGACATTTTAATTACTGTGAAGTTACTCATGAACACAGAACAAATATTCTCTTACTATTTTGTGAATAACACTGAACCCTTTTTATCTCCATCAGCCCCAACCACTGTGGTACCATTTTGCATGCAGACCAGTCAGGCTGAGGAGCATTAAATTTAATTTGTACAAAAGTTGAAGGTGGAAGAGCGTGAAATTAACTTAATGCATTTTTAAGGCATTTTCTATCTTCTAGCTTCCCTCAGCCTTTCCAATCCAGAATGATTTGGTTGGCTGTGTCAGGATCTCCTCATCCCTGGAGCTTCCCTCTCCTCTCTATTCATTGAGATTTGAGGGCATCTGTGTATGTGTAGCTTATTCTTCCTTAGTCCACAGGCAACCCAGCTGAAGGAAATGCTGATTTAGTTGGCTTGTTATTTACCTTGGCAGAGCTTCAGTCTGTGCTCAGGGTTCACTCATCTTGGTGACTCATCTCTTTCAGGAGTATGTGTGTGTGAAAACAGCCAAAGATGAGTCAACTCATTCAAGAAATCACTCAGCGTGGCCCAAATGGTTTGCAAACATTTTGAAAGAAAATGAAAACTTTTATAAGACTGTATAGTACATAGCAACTTAGCAATCGGTTGCTAGCATAACACCTATAAACTCGAGAGGTTATTACAGACACACCTCAACCGATGGGGATAAAGTTGTGATATCCTATATTGTATCAGTAAAGGAAGCACTTCTACATGACTTTAAAAACACATAGAGTAAGAACTAATTGAAGACAATTATGCTTAGAAAGAGAGAGGCAGATGGAAATGAGATTGTGGGTTGCCTACCGTAGATTTCATTTAGTGACTAATTGTTAAGTGTTACAAGTAATGCCTGCACCAGGCAGTATAAGCACTCCTCTCATTATTAAAAATCTAGGAAGGTGTTCTATCAATTCTGTTCAACTCCTGATATGAACATTCAAATAGTGTGTATTATTCAAATAACATGGTTGTGCCGAGATTCTGAAGTTTTATCAGGAGAGTTTTGTGAAGGAATGTATTTGCAAATTACAAATGAAGATGGATAATACAAACAGAAAAGAAATGTATAAACACCACAGATTGCAAATTCTACCTTATTCCATTATGCCCTTATTATTTAAAAGGTAATGATCAAGGCATATTTTGTGCATATTTATAGAAATAGCCATGTAGTAATTTTTTAAAGGTGCCTGTTTAAAATTTCTTCTGCTCATGAAAATGTGCCTTTTCCAGAGCTGGCCCATTATCCTTAATAGAACCTCTTCTACCACGTTAAATAATTTATCTCTTTTTCAAGAGAAACTAGGTGTTTCTCACCCCACACAGGACTTGTACTTCATTTGCCAATATCCAACACAAAACCAGATCACCTACATTAATTAATTCTGTCCACTATACATGGATATTTCCATGGGTGCTGGGCTCTGATGGTACAGGTTTTATGAAGCATCACACATCTATATTTGATAAATAGAAACACAAAAATGCACATTAATTCATACCTTGATCCTATGAAATATAAATTAAGGTCTTCCTATTTCTGAAAGGAATATAGAAAGAAATAATTTAAATGATTCAGAGGATTTCAAGGAAAGGGGACAAATAATAAACCCATAATTTAGGAAAATATAATTAGCTTTCCCTTTATTTGAAACAATAAAAACACTGAAGAGATGGAGAGAAAAAGTGGAAGTGAGAGAACCTTTATGTGTTGGGAAAGAAGGCATAGACTTTTTGTCCTTTCCAAAAATGTTTTAATACTCACAGAAACCCATAAGATAGGGATTTTCATCCTCATTGCACAAATGAGAAAACTGAAGATCTAAGAAATTGTTACTTGATGAAAGTTATACCAACAGGATGTAATGGAACTAAGATAGAACCCAGTTGTAACAAACTCAGAACTTAATTCTTGTAAGTTTAACCAAAGTATTTCAGAGAAGGTGATGTCTGTTCTGAATTCTGAAGGAAGAATTGAGCCTGTTTTATGAACAGGTGAACATTGGAGAAAGAATATTTTAGACAAAGGGTGAGTAATCATAATAACAGCTATCATTTAAAGCATTTGCTATGTGTTAGATTCTTAATGTACAAGTACATAACTATCAAATTAACATAACTTATATGGTTCTCATAATGATCTAATGAAGTAGGTGATACTACATTCATCCTAAAGAAGAAAAGATGGAGCCCAGGAAAGTTTTGAGTAACCTACCAAGTGTCTGAAATGTCAGAGACTGGTTTGAAACTAAGATCCAAGCATCTCTACGGTCTCTGTTCTTTCCAAAGTCTTAGGATCACTGGTGCAGCCGGATCAGAGTCAGGGGGGAAGGAAAGTGGTGGGATTGAGCCTGGTGAATTGAACAGACACAGGTCACAAAAAGCTGTGTAAGCCAAGTGAGAGTGTTTACACCTTATTCTTAGTTGACAAGAAACCTTTGAAAGATATTAAATGAGGAAATGACATGATCATATTGTAGCTTTAAGGTCATTCTGGGTAAGGGGTAAAGTGTAGAGACTCAATCAAATTGGGAAGCAGAGAGACCAATTAGTAAACTAGCTAAATAACCCAAAGCAATATGTAATGCCCATCTGGTTAACTAACCATGGAACTGGAGTAGACAAGGATGATTCTAGACATATCAAAAAGGTGAAAATGACAAGATAGAGGGACCAATAGATTTCCTTGCTAAGAACAGAGTCTATAATGATTCCTAGGTCTCTGATTAGGTTACTTAATAAATCAAAGACATACTAGAAACTAACTCTACAGTCATGGGGAGGTAAATAAACAACATCTAACAAAGATCCAGTTATCAGGCTAGGTTTAAAATTCATGGTAAAGTTTTGTTGTGGTAAAGATTAGAAACTGCTACCATTAGAATAAATTTGAAGACCACATGAAAAAGCGATTTGGATTTTAAACTATGCGATGGGTGCCTTCTGTATTTGAAAGCATTTTATTTGTTTTCATGTTTAATTTTGCCTACTCCACATTCCTAAAACGTAAACTTCTTGAGGGCAGGGATTTTATAATTCTTGTTACCACTCTAAATCCAACACATAGAATAGTCCCCAGTACAGAGTAAGGGCTCAATAAATATGTATGCACTGGATGACAGCCCACTGAATATGACTGAGATCCTGATTACAGGAACCCTCATAGTTTACATAGCATCTTCAGCTAAGTATTCATGTGGTACTTTGCTTCCTGCCCTGTCAAATCAATGAAGTTGGGGTCATTTCTGACATTCTGAGAGGACAGAAATGAGAAATGTAATGACAAAACTCCCTGAACTCTGGCTCTACCTTCTTCCTCCACATAATGAGCACCAAATTAATTTTCAGATTGGACGCTCTGAAAATTCCCTAGAAAATCAATAATGCAAAGTGATAAGACTAAGTTTAGATGGTTGATTTATCCATTGATTTTTTTTTTAATATTTTTGGCAAGAGATGGTCACTTCAAGGCCACCGATGACTACCTCAACTCTTACTCCTTCCCCTAACCTTCAGTCTCCTTATCGCTGCATTTAACCTTGAGGACTACCCAGTATTGCTACAGAAAGGTCTCAAATCTTCAAGTGCAGTCATCTCTAATGGGGGAGAACTGAGGGCAAAGGTAAGGTCAGAAACACTGAGTCTAGGATATGCCTGCAAGGAAAAAGAGTCAATGAACAGGAACAAGCTCAGAGACAGAATATCCAAACAAGGTTATCAACCCAAAGTCAGAACAGCATAGAGAGAATCAGATGTTGGTCCAGAGGCAAGAATTGCAAGAGAGAAGCAGATCTTGGAAGGAAAGGGAGGATTACATTCACCTGACTCAGAGCCTTCCCCTTTCTTTTACTCAGGTGCATTTCCATAGGAAACTTCTGGAAAAGCTTTTCATTCTGTGCATGCCCTTTCTCTTTTATATTCTGTGGCTTTCCTTATTCTGTGCCTGATCTTTGATAGTCCTCTAAGGTTTCTTCTCACACCTTGCACGCCCCCCTGGAAAACCTTATACTCTTAACAGTTTTAGGTATTCTCATAATGTTAATTATATTAAAGTGCCTCTTTCTCTCTGTTTTTGTTGTTGTGTTTTGTGGGTTTTTTGGCCGTGCTATGAGACATGCTGGATCTTAGTTCCCCGATGAGGGATCCAACATATGCCTCGTGCCTTGGGAGCACAGAGTCTTAACCACTGGCCCACCAGGGAAGTCCCTCTTTCTCTCTTGAATCCCTGTTTCATAGTATTAACGCATACAAAACATCGCCATTTGGAACACTTCAAATTCACCAATATTTTTTAAAAAATATTTTCCACCTCTGTTTTTAAACACATCCCCATCATTACTCCCTGCATCTGAGTGGTCCTCACCTTGGGTTCGGATGACTGCCATGCATTCTCGTCTGGAAATTCTTCCTTCAATCTCTTCCACTTCAAAATCCAACTTATACCTAACTTGGAATTAAAGAGAACTCAAATTCTATTTTTATCACATCATTCCTCTGACTTAAAAGGAAAAAGCTTAATTACCTTTCCAATATAACAAAGTTTCTTAACCTATCTTGTACAGGAACTCTTGTTTTTCTGAGATCTCAAAAGCACTAACTAGGAGACTGTATCATCGCTAGACCTAATCCTGGGTCCTGCACTTCGAGATCCCACTTGGCCCTCCTCTGACTATGTCTTCCCAGCAATTCCCCGCCCTCTACCCCCAACAAGAAATCCATAGGGCAGGACAGTTACCCAAGGAGAGCTTTTCATTCCCTAATCTGAACTACGCTCCAGATACCTGTGACCCTGATGGTTCCTTCTCAAATAGCCTAGGGCTTGCTTCTGGCGCCTGTGTGGCCCTCTTCCCTGAATCTGTCCTCCTGATGGAGTCATGAAGCAAATTTGTCCAAGTCTAGGTCCAAAGAGTGGCCAAGGAATAGGTGTTTACAGAGGGTGTGAATAAAGTAGAAACATGTATGCTCAAGTGCCCCAGGTTTCACAGTGAGGGATGGAGCTAGGGGTAGGAAGAGAAAGGGTATGTGCTCTAGGCCCACTACTCTCCTGTTCTGAGCTAAAACACTAAGGGTGTTGTAGTAGTTTTCAATTGCTGCATAAGCCAATTACCACAAATTTATCAACTTAAAACAACACCAATTTATTATCTCATGGTTCTGCAGGTCAGAAGTCCAAGTGGACTCAGATGGATTCTCTGCTTAGGGTTTCCTAAGGCCAAAGCTATGGTGTTGGCTGGGCTAGGGTGTTACAGAGGATCTGGGGAAGAATATGCTTCCAAGCTCACTCAGGTTTTAGCAGAATTCAGTTCGCCATGGTTGTAGGACTGAGGTCCCAATTCCTTTCTGACTGTTATTCAGGGGCCTTTCAGCTCCTTAAGGCCCTCTGCATTCCTCCTCACATGGCCCCTCCATCTTCAGACCAACAATAGTTCATGGAGTTTTCATCTCTCTGACTTTCTCTTCAGCCAGCAGACAGAGAAAGTTCTGTGCCTTTAATGGCTCATGTGATTTCTTTGGCCCACCAAGAAAATCCAGGATAATAGCCCTATTTTAAGGTCATCTGTGCCCTACAAACTTACATGTCGAGTGACGTCTCATCATATTTACAGGTTATGGGGATCAGGGCCAGACACGTTTGGGAGCTATATAAGTGCCCAGGCTGCTGCAGCAAAGTACCACAGACTGGGGACTTAAACAATAGAAATGTATTTTCTCATAGTTCTGGAGGCTGAAAGTCTGAGGTCAAGGTGTCAGCAGGGTTGGTTTCTTTGAAGGCCTCTCTCAGTGACTTGGAGATGATTGCCCTCTGCCTGTGTCTTCACATAATCTTCTCTGCATACATGTCTGTGTCCTAATTGTCTCTTCTTACAAAAACACCAATCATACTGGATTAAGGCCCACCCATATGACCTCATTTGAACTTAATTAACTCTTTAAAGATACCATCTCCAAGTACAGTTACATTCTGAGATACTGGGGGTTAGGACTTCAACACATGAATTTTGGGGGGACACAATTCAGCTCATACTAGGGACTACTTTAAGAAATCTCCCTACTACAAGAATTAGAAATGTGAACCCAGCCTTGAAGGTTTCTATGAAGGCATAATTGTCAATGTAGGAAGATAGAACATATTCTACTTAAGAGTTTTCCAACTTTACTATTTTAAGTATTGAGATATATAGTATGTAGGTCTTAAATTGTATTCCTGCTCCAACTTTGCAGATCTGGTGGATGTGCCTGGACAGAGAGGTGAGGAATCTGAGAGGAAATGAACAGAGCTGGAGGCTGCCTTTCAATGAAAAGTAACTGTGGTGGCAGCAGCCACATTGGAGTCTATGAGGTGAAGTCTAAAGCTCTACTGATGTAGCTAAGCCTATGATCAGGGAATAAATCTTATTTTCCTTAACCTGTCATTACTATGCATATAGATGGTCCATCAGGCATTCTTTGCTCATCCTTGTAAGATGCAATACCATGCTCCATGTCTCCTTCCCCTCAACCAGACTCTACTCCGTACCACGCCCACACACACTCTGACTGCTTTGTTTCTTCCTGCATAGCCCAAGACTGTCCAACTGCCTTAGTCCATTCGGGCTGCTATAATGGGTGGTTTATAAACCATGAAGACTGGGTGGCTTATCAACAACAAAACTTTATTTCTCATATTTCTAGAGGCTGGAAAGTCCAAAATCAAGGTGCTGGCAGATTCAGTGTTTGTTGAGGGGCTGCTTTCTAGCTAATAGACAGCTATCTTTTCTGTGTCATACCTGGCAGAAGAGGCCAGAGATCTCTCTGGGGGGTGTTTTAAACAGGTACTAATTGCATCCATGAGGGCTCTGCCTTCCAAAGGTACCACCACCAAGCACCATCACGTTGGAGGTTAGGTTTCAACGTGTATTTGGGAGACACAAACAATTCACAGATGACACCAAAAATCTACTTCCTGTACTACTCCTCTGAACTTCCAAGGCATGTGCTTGCCTGCCTCAGTCATTTGGAACTTAGCATTTATAATTTTATACAACTTTTTAAACTTTTTAGTGTCATGAACAAAATACAAGATCTCTTCTAGATTGTGATCTTGTTGAATTCAAGTACCATGGCTTACATATCTCCCCTAGTGTAGAGGGAATGCACTAAACTTGGTAAATACACAGATGAAATGAATTAAGATTATTTTCCTAGTGTTTGTTCCTTATGGATGCTGCATGACAAATAATTTGGTGGTAAAATAAGTTTGGACAGATTTTACAAGGTTAAAACATGTTTCTTAAAGACATCTCAGAGTCTTTAATATACCACTTACTGCATATGGTTAATATCTAAAGGAGAGATATTCATGAAGACTTGACCAAATTTATTGACCTTTTATTTCAAGAGCATGTTATGCAACTGGTGTTCCTGAATATATACTTTTTTAAAAGGCTGGCTTAAGAATTATTCCTCACCCAACTCTCTTTCTAAATATATAATATTATTTATATACAGCATATAAAAGAATTCCACACATCTATATGTATTCAAAAGTCTTTATCCTGACCATCCCCACATCAACTACGGGCAATTGTTCAGGTTATATGAAAACTCCTATCTGATATGAAAATTTCCTGCTCACTCAAGGTCTTCAGGGATATAAGTTCAGGTCTTTCCCACAAAGTTTAGTGATGAGCTGAACTGCATGTCCTTTGAGGAAAGATTCAGAGTAAGCAGCTTTATATCAAAATATAAAATATTAAGATTCCAGTTATTAACTGGAATGTGTTAAGGAGGGAGAACATGGAATCTTTGGCTCTGGAGAGCACTTAACATTTCATTACTATAAATGGTTTTGACATCTGTGAGGTTGAACTTATCAGACTCTCTTAGGTTGTAAGCACTGTTCAGATGGACACAGTAGCTTTCTTATGTTTCACAGTTTCTTAAGAGTATATTGTCTAAAAATGTTGATAACAGCAATGAACAGGATGATTTTCCCTCACAGACATGCTGTGAAAATTAATAACAGACAGTCTAATAAATACTTTGAGCTCCTTTGGGGAAAACCGAATAAAAATTAAAGTACTTTCATATAATAATGCCTTTGTCAACATACCTAAGCACTTGTATATTAGATGATTTTAAAACATAGGGAGGCATTAACCTCTTTCAAATGCAGATGGATAAAGTTTAGGATTGGCATGAGTGTCTGAACATTAAGAAGCTGGGTCCAGTGGGTAAACCCTTGCCTAAATAGTCCTGATTTTCATTGTTTACAAATATCAAAGGGATCAAAGTTTTAGGATGTAACCTCTAGAGTCAAAGAGAACTGGCAATCCCAAAACCATTCCCCTATTATCTTAGCTGACCTGCAGGGAACTATGTTGTGGAAAACTTTATCTAATTTGTAATAATGCTGTGGGACTGAATTTTCCATTAGTACTCTCATATATTCTATTTTCCTCAAATACTTTCACTTTTTTTTCTAATTGAATTTCTCGCTTTTGAAGCCAGAGTTTCTTTTATCAATACTGTTATTAACATTTGCATTCCTATTTTTAACTCCCATTTCAAGTCATGCCTTGAAAACATTTTGTTGAAAGCAGTTATTTGCCATGTTTAGAGCGCCGTAGTTCAGCAAAATTGAAAAATACCTCTACTGCATTAGTAACATAAGAACAAAAATGTATTTTATCACTTTGAGTATGTAAACACACAGAGAACAGCAAATCAAATAATGGAACTAAGAGGAGACATAGTCTAATGGACTCAGTAGAGAATTGAGAGCCAAAAATATCTGAGCTCCAACCTTGGCTCCAATACAGGGTCCTATGTCCTTGGGTATGTTCCTTTGTCTTCATGGAATAAAAAAGGACTTAATAAAAAAGGAAAAAATAGAAAAACAGAAAACCTCACTGTAGTAGAAATAGGGGAAAGTGGTCAGAAACATGACAGTTATTTCAGTACTATCTAAAGCAAAATTTTCACCTTAGCCATGACTGTTTTATTTCCATCAGTTTCTGTCACAAACGTGATACTGTTTCTGTTTATGCCACTTTAATTCTACTTGTTTTGTCTCTGTACCCTTTGAACTTGGATACTTCCTGGCCATAAGTAAGTCATTTGAAACCCCTAAATCAAACAGCCTTACCCTTCATTCTTGTTACAAGGGTATGCAGTTATATAAGTCTTTAAAGACACAACTAGATCAGGAACCAGAGTATGCATACTTTGTGGTCTCAAGTTTCCCTAAGGGTTTAACCAGGTTGAACATATTCTATTACATGCAATCACCATCTGTGCTGTTTGGCCAGGAAATAGAACGCATGGCACCTCACCAGCAACTTGTATCAACTTGTCATTTTAATTAGTCAGAGACCATTTGGGTAAGGGCTTACACATCACCTCATGAAAAACAGTGATCTCCTCACATCAGCAAACATCCCAAAACACAACCTGAATGCAATACCATGTGCCGCTCCTCTGATTTTTCCAGAATCTTACAAAGTATTTGAGATATAAAGGGCCAAATAAGTGTTTGTTAAATTGACCTGAATGAGTTGAAGTTTCTCTTCTTAACTGTACAAGTAATAATATTTCCCTCAGGTACCACTTAGGGAAAAATGAATGGGTAAGAGCCAGGATTCAGTTCCTTTTCTGTCCATTTTCATCACTGCGGCTGTTGCTGGTACATCCCATCATCCCCGCAACCACGGATGGACTGGACCACAGCCTGGATTCTACCCCAGGGGAGTCCTTCTCCAGATGCTGTATCTTGGTGTCCTAGACAAACTGCAGTTGGAGTCACCTCTTCTTCTAACTCTTCCCACTCCTCCTAAAGGCCTGACTTACACAGGAAGGGCTCCGTCTCTCTTCCCACAGTGGGCTTCTCAGAATTTCTTTGGGCAGCAGTGGAAATCTTCCCTCAACTACCCCAACCTTTCTCTACCTTGTGAGCTAACACTACCAACCCTTCACCATCCCCCATGCTAACTGGCCAGACTGCCCCCTCCACCAGAGTCCTCCTGCAGCCACTTCGATCCTCTTTGCTGTGAGGCTCACTGCCGTGTGAAAGATATACTTTCAGTAAACCACTCAGCTACTGCCCTGAAAGTATCCTTTTATCTGAGTTTTTGCGTAAAGTCACCACCACATCTCTGGAAGATAAAATATGTGCATACTTCCAAATTAAATTCTTTTTAAAATTCATGAGGTTCTTGAGGTTCTATATATAAACTGGAACTATTAGGGAATAGACTTTCTTCCCAGAATATTCCTTTGTTGGACCTCTTTCCTTCCCTGCGTCACCCAAATGAGACAAAGGCAAAATGTTGCTGTCTCCCACAAAGCTTAATTTTATCAAATGTGCAAGTGGAAAGCCCCACATAAACTTCCTTTCCCAGACAGAAAGGTGAGTGTGATACACAGTACTTCTAACAGGAAGTAAGTCTGTTTGGGGGTTAACTGCTGTGCACAGAAAATGAAAAAGTGAGGGTTCTCCAGCCAGAACAATTCCTTAGCCTTTGGCCCAGTCTATCTCTCAGTATATGTAAGGTATGGAGAGATGGGAGAGAGGTTGCCATTTGGCACAGAAATTTTCCCCATCTAGCTCTGCAATTAGGTGCTGGCTTCAGTGATCATAAGTTGAAGGTAGAGGAAACAAGAGCAGACTGGACCTGTAAGCTTAGTAGGTAAAGGGGAATGAATTAAGAGAGACAGCATTTCACTTGGAAAAACATTGATATGATGGACTTCATAAATCCACTCTGGAAGAGCTTTGACATTTTTCCTTACACTCCACACTTTGACAAGTGAAGTCCCGTTTTATTTTCAGGCTGGGACCTCAGAAGAAAATAAAGCCTGCAATGCTCACAATCTGTTAAGCTCATGTTGTGGACTGAATGTCTGCGTGGCCCCAAACTTCATATGTTGAAATGCTAAACCCCCAATATAATGGTATTAGGAGGTGGAGCCTATGGAAGGTGATGAGGTCAAGAGGGTGGAGCCCTCATGAATGGGATTAGTGCCCTGATAAAAGAAGCCCAAGAGATCTCTCCCACTCCTTCTGCCATGTGAGGACACAGTAGAAAGACTATGAATAGGAACTGAGCTCTCACCAGATACAGACTCTGCCGGCATCTTGCTCTTGGACTTCTCAGCCTCCAGAACTGTGAGAAATAAATGCTGTTGTTTAAACCACTCAGTCTGTGGTGTTTTTGTTATAGCAGCCCAAACATACTAAGACAGTATATATGGACCAAGAGAAAGATCTAGAGCCAAAAGGAAGTAGAAATTTGAAACCACTTACTCAGTGCCATGTAAAACATTCAAAATAATGAGTGACATAAAACTAGAGATCTGACAAAAATTAGCAATGGACACTAATCACAGTAGGATAGGCCACTGAAATACTGTGCAAGGTTTCAAGTAGATTTCAAGAAAGTATATCAGAGACTTGGAAAGGCACAGAAATGGCAACAAAATGATAAATAGTATCAATGTTTATAACTGCGAAGGTGGTGGGGGAATTAGCTTTATGTTCATTAGAAAAAAAGAGATTAGAAGGGATAATTACTGAGGTGTCTAAAACTCCGCTGCGAATTGAGAAGGGAGAGACAGGAAATGGCTCAAAAGCAAAAGAGGACATGAGCAGAAAGGAACAAAGAACTGTGTATTAAAGGGAATTCAGAAGCAATGTATTTATAGAGTAATTACTGCCACCTGCAGAAAAGGCTACCGATATCAGACAGGCAGTACTCTAACCCTGGGTGTATTTTTACAGTGAGTTAAATGAGTGCTTTTCGGGGTGGGGGGGTGGGGGGAGGGGTTGTACAAGGCACACGACCTGCACGGAGGGATTGAGTTTGTCAGGCCAATGTGGCTGCTTTCCTTCCTGAAATGCGAGCTGCTCTCTCTCATTAAGTTAACACACTGATCTGGCAGAGCCACATCCTGGAATCCTAAAAACATCAGCTTCCATCTAAACTTTTCATTTCTTATGTGCTTAATTTGGCTTAGTCAGCTTGATGGCAAGTTTGCAATATTATAAATATGCATATGGCCTGGTATCTGCCACCCGCCGTCTGATCCTGACTTATTTGCCTATGGGAAGAAGCATAAGCCAGATAGGATGTGCAGCTGGGCAAACCTCCAGGTCTGGAATTCGGGTTCAGTCTTGCTAAACATCACATAATGTTGAGTACTTATCTAAACTGGTCAGTCCCATAGAGCCTCTGACCTTCTTCCAATCACCTGACTAGTTCTTATCCTCTGGAGGGAGGGTAGAAATTCAAAAAACTGACCTATACAAATCAGCTTTACCATGCTTTGGTCTATTTCTGTTATGAAATATTTTGACACCCAACTGTCTCATGGTTTAGGGGCAAACCAATATTTGTTCTTCTTTATGGGGATGTATATGCTCTAGGTTACACTCTCCCTGAACATTGAAAGGTGTTAAATCCAGAAAACAGCCTTAACACAGTGGATGATTGAGCCACCTTGGTCCATCCACAGAGTAGAGGTTCAGTCTCATGGAAAGAATTTTTCTGCCTCCTTCCAAACAAATTCAACCTTTGTCCTTCCTTAAGACATTACTCTGTTAAATCTCTCCTCCCTTCTAAAACATCAATCTCTTTCTTTCCCTTCAACCTGTAAGTATGCTCAAATATCTCCCCACCAAAAATGTCCTCTCTAGTTACAACTGTGTGCCATCCCTTTATAAATTCTCTCTGGGGGCGGGGGAAGAAAAAAAAAAAGCACAGACTCATGGGCTCTGCTTCTCCACAGCCCTCAGACCCCATTAACTCCCAAGCCTCAGCAAGTTGGCTTCTGGCCTCACCATTACAGTAAAACTGCTTCGGTAAAGGTCACTAATGGCCTCCTGATAGGCAAACACAAAGGGCATTTTCAGTGTGGGGTTTACACTCTGCTTCAAACTCTTGTCTTTGGCTTCAAAGACATCAGGGCCTCCTCATTGTCCTTCCAACTGCTCTGTTTGCTCCTCCTTTTTTGTTGTTTTTTTCCCCCCTGGATTCCTCTCACTCTATGTACTCTTTCAAGTTGGTGTTTCCAAGATGATCTCATTATTTTTGTTTCTTTTCACTCTATTATTTACCCTGAACTTCCCTATCTAATTATCACCCACATTCTGAACCTCCCAATTCTGTATTTCCATTCCAAATCTTTGCTTGAGTTCTAAAACCTTATATGAAACTGTCTACAAATACATTGTCTGACTGTCCCTCACATACCCCAAGCTTATTACATGCATGACTGTAACTCATTGACCTTCAGTCCCGTTGCCTATCTGCCAACCTCCTCCTCTTCCCATTTTACCTCTGTGAATGAAAACTCGTAAAGGGAGAGATAATCTTAGATTTTTCTTTTTTCTTCAACATCCACATCCAATTGGTCAACAGTTTTATATATTCTACTTCAAAAAAAAAAAGATTTTTTTTAGATTCAGTTTCCATCTCTCAGCTTCATAGCCTTAGTTCCTGCTTCAAGAATATTTCACTCAGTCTACTGAAATAGCAACCTCATTGATATTTCAGACTCCAATCTATCCATTAGCAAAGTTTTCTATAAATCAAATCTGATTACGTTACTGTCCTGCTTAAACTGGGCCATTTACTATATCACCCCCAGAGAAAGTGCTCTAAAGTCTGTTTCTGCATTCAATCTCATCCCCTGCCATTGTGCTCCATCCAACCTGTCCTGAGCCTTTTAATGTCCTTGAGGACAATACATTCTCTTGTGCTTGATGACACTGAAAAGGTCCTCCTCTGCTTAAATACCTTTTCTCCCACTCCAATTATTTACCTGGAAAACCTTTCCTTATACTTCACGGCTTGGTTTAAGCATCATCTGTGGCCCATCTTCCTTGATCTTCCCCACCCAGCACCAAAGTTAGGCATACTTTGAACTACTACACCCCAAAAGCACTTTGTAAAAGTCTCTATTACGGCACAATAATTGCTCAGTGACACCAACAGACAGTTGGTGTCAAACAAGCGCCAACAATTTTGTTAAGTGTTTCCCAGGAGTGGGATGTTCAAGTTCCCATGGTACCAGTGGTTGGGGAAGAACTTAGGTGGTTTCTTCTACCATGAAAAGTCAAGAAGAAGGTGGGAGTGGATGACTTTGTCCAAGCTAGCTGGAAAAATTCCCATGAATTCAAGCCACTAGAAAAAAGTTTTTAATCTACTCTCCCCCTCCAAAAAATGCAAAGAATTCAAGTTTTTGAGCAAATGCTTACTAACCAACCCCAGAAGGTAGTTTAGAGGTGTCTAGATCTGAATTTTCTCAGAGAAGTTTAATAGTAGCAACACATGTGGTATATGTAGCATTTTTTTTCTAAATGTTTCCATCTTTATCTTGGCATATATTTTCAAAAATCTAGCCAGCAGATATGAGAATATACTGAGATTTCATTTAGCATATGAAGAAACCAAGGACTCAAGATGTTAGGCAATTTTCTCAGAATTATACAGTGTGTCACCAACTGATTGATATCTAGTCTCCCAAATCTATGTTTCATGTTCTAGAAACCTGAACGTGTTGTCTTCTCTCTAAAGGGTCTTCCTTTCTCATGTCATTTCTTTCATTAATGTATATATTCATTTTTTACACAAAGACTTTATTAAGAGCTATGATAAAATAGAAGTAATAATCAATTTAGAGTCAGGAGGCCTGACCTTGACTTCCTCTTAGACTCATGTAAATATTCAAAGGCAGCAGAGCATAATGAAAAGAGGACTTGGATTTGGAAGATCTGGGCTTGATCCTAGCCTGACTGCTTTCCAGCTAGGTGAGCTTGAGCAAGCCACCTCACTTCTCTGAACCTCAACTCCTTAATCAACAAAGTTGGAATAACAATACTTATGTGGATCACTCTTATGAGACACAGCACATGAAATCACTTTGTAAAGTAAAAATGCTATGCAGTGATACTCCCAACCTTTTACTGAGTGTTTACTATGTGCAATGTGATGCTCTAAGTATTTTACTAAGATGGGCTCATTTGAATTTTCACAATGATTCTATGAAGTAGACACTATTGTTATTCATACTTTATAGACGAGAAATGAAAGGCATGCAGTAGTTAAGTAACTTTTCCAAAATCACACAAATAAGAAATGGAGCTAGGATTGAAGCCAGACAGTGAAATGTCCAAGCTCATCTCCAAACCACTTAGTGATGCTGGCTCTCCAGCAACATACTGAGTACTTTCATGTTTTAGGATCTTAGTGCATATGAACTCAATTGCCCTTTATATGTATTATCTCCCTCAGTCCCCTCTACAACTTTATAATTTTATCCAGAGGAGGTAAATAAATATAACAAAGGTCCATGCATGCTCCTCGAGTCTATTCTGAACACATCAGCCAGAGCGAGCCCTCTTTGTTCAAAACCCACTAATGCTTCCCAGTTCATACAATGTACAGTCCAATATCTTTGCTATGGCCTAGAAGACCCTATAAAGTTCAGCCTTTGATGATGCTCCTACCACTTCCCTCATTCCTTCCTTCCAGCCAAACTGCTCTCTTCACTGTTGCTGAAAAATGTTAGATGTGCTCCTGCTTCAGGGCCATTGTCTCAACTGTTTCTTCTGCTTGGAATGTTCTTACCCAGATAATCACAAGGCTCATTTCCTCACTTTATTCAGGTCTCTGCTCAAAAAATAACCATCAGAGGCTCCTTGGACTGTTCTAAGATGGGAACTACCAGCCCCTTCAGTCACTCTCAAACTCATTACCCTGGTTTTATTTTTCTTTATGGCACCCATCATCAGTGGCATCCTCTTATGACACCTAATAGACTTTATATATATATATTTTATTATCTGTTTCCCTCCTGCCATATACACATAAACACCCTTAAATTCTCCCTCAACAAACACATACATATACACACACAGTGGAATACTAGCTGCTTACCAAAAGTTCAGGTTTTGTTTTCTGCTATTACCCCCCAGTACCTAGAACTGTGCCTGACATCTAGCAAAAGCCTCAAAACCCATAAGTTTTGTCAATAAGTGTGAATAAATGATTCTATGAAAAGGCAAAAGAGTCTTGTTAAAGACTCCTCAGAAACAGCTGATAGTGACAGGAAAATCTTGGATATTTTTTATTCTATTTCTTTAGAACCTTTTGGAGCTGCAAACACAGACTTCTGTTATAAAATAAGGTTGAGTAAATATTACCAAATAAATATATAAATTTAGTTCCCTTCCATGGAAGTGCCTCCCTTTTGGTTCCAGCCAGATAGTGGCTTACTTTACTGTCAGTGGCAAATAAAGGATTAAAATTCACTTGATCCTAGCCAATTGTGGTCTAGGAAGTAAAGCTGAGTCAAGTGCAAAAGGATTTTTTTTCATTTCTGCTCTATTTTATGAGACGTTTTTGTTTAATGAGAAATTACAAGGCAGTCATGTTACCAAAATACCTCATGCATCATTTTTAATCCAGGAGAAGGTAAGCCCTAATTGACCTATTATGGTTCCCTTCCTTTTTCTCTGATGCCGTTTATCTACCTGGTTGTTTCATAGTGCCGTGCAGCAAGTGAGGTGGGAAAGTAGGTGTCTCAAGAAAATTCTAGCAAAGCAAAGCATGGGTGGAGGGGAGAGGAAATCTCTTGAGAGGAAGTGTTTATACAAGTTTTAGAAGGACTGTGAATAGGACAGAGGTAGAGATGTTAAGTTTTTTACTGGTTCTAGTTACCAGTGTCCACTATATTCGACAACCCTGAAACGAAATATAGTGATGTTATCACCACTACGTTGAAGAATTGCTCAGAAACCAGGGAACTGGAACATAAATCTCCATCGTTGCCTGGTTAGGTCATGTACCTCGATTTCCTTTTTCCTATGAGGCATTAGGAGTCAGTGGAAAAAGCGTGGGCTTTAGAATCAGACAAAATTCGTTTTAAATTTTGGATCTACTACATATTAGCTGTGTGATGTCAGTATGTTACCTAACCTTCCTGAGCCTGTTTCTGCCCATCTAAAATTGCATTTATAATACCTACTCACTAGGACTTGTGTGAAAATTCAGTTAAATTACTGTGTAGTAGCACACCCAAGTGGTCTTGGGGCATGAAAGTTTATTACTACCTCTCTTTGTCTTAATAGAAAAACACAAAAAATACTTGTAGCTAATTCTTATAAAGTATCCAATGATAAAAATATCACTTTATCATTTGCTTTTTGAAGTGAAGGTTTCAAATATCTCTCGAGAAATGTCTAGGGATTTGGGAATCCAGGGACTCTAATAAAAAGGCCTCAGGGCCAAACAAGAAGGTTAGGGATGAATGAAAACTCCTGCATTTACTTTCTATACATCGAGTAAAGCATTTAAGATCCAATGGACGATGGATGTCCTTGCAGCGTCCATCCCTTAAATCTCGTCAGAAAAGAAGAGCTGCTCAAATTTTAGCTTGTAGGAGGAGATATAAGATAAAATGCAAGAAGACCTTTGGTATAAAGAGGAGCTGAAAACAGGATTTGCCCCTAGGGAACGTCAGCTCTCCTCTGACTCTCTTCACTCACACACACAAAAAAATGCTGAGAAATTTCAAAGTCACTGGGTTAAAAGAAAACTTTAAAACATCCGGGGTACCTACAAAGCAATCCCTATTCTGCCCTGAGTTATGTAGAGAGCAGCTTGGATCTTCGCATACCTAATACAGGGTCAGAGCCCAGCCAGTCCCCGGATTGTCATGACTCTTTTATAAAGGCTAAGCGTGGCTTCAGTCCACTGCCATTTGGGGGTAGGAGCTGGAACCCCAAATTTAGCCCTGTGTCTTGATCATGTCTCAAGGGGGTGGGAGCACTTGAATGAGTTCCTTTGATTGTCCAGGTTGATATTCACAGAATTCAGTAGTGAAATTGGTACCAAGAGCTAGAAAAAATAGAAACTCTGACTCTATGAGAAAAAAAAAAAAAAGGATGTAATTATACAAGGAAGAACAACAACATACTATGAAGCTGTATGAAATATTTTCTTAAAAATCATGCCATGGTCCTTTTGGAAGGGAAATAGAGCTAAATATTAGTAACATGTTTAGTTTTTTGTTGAATTTATTTAATTTAAAATGTCTGAAGCCACCAAAATAAAGCTGAGGGCTGATTTTAAAGAAATTTATGTATTTTTAATTTTCTATTTTAAATATCCATTTCTCCACCCTGCTTACTTTCTGTAATTTAAGGGCTTGATTTATGAAAATCACTTAACTCTACAAGTACCCAAAGTATTAATGATATCATGGAGGTATCTTAAGAATGCATCCAGCAGGATGAATGCTAATGTACCCTAAAAGATTTTTTAAAAGCTTAGTGAGTTTCTGTATATCAAGTGTATCTGAGCAACTTCTATCTTCACAAAGAACGAAGTTAGGATTAGAGGTTACCTTAGGCAAGAATAAGACATTGCAATAATTATAATAATATTTTACTATCATACAGTATCTAGCTCATTTGAATATTTTTTTTACACACAGTTCATTTCATTGTTTCTATATACCAACAACCCTGTGAAGTGAAATTCTCTTTTATACAGATGAGGAAATCGGAGCTCAGAGAATTGAAGGTTCTTTGCCAAGGAACCTGGCTGGAAGAAAGTAAAGCCAGGGCCAGAAGTCAATTCCTCTCGGCTCTGAGAGTAGTGGTCTAGACCAGTGGACAATGAAGATGGACCCAGTACCCAATCTACATTATTTGAAAGATGTTTTTTAAATTATTGTGCCCCAAGTCCATGGATCTCTTATCTGAGAATTTTTCTTTCTTGCTTTCTACTATAAAAGTAACATACTTTTCAAATGTAATTTTGCAATTCAGAGAGAAAAGTAAAAATGTTTACTGGCAGGGAATTTAATAAGATTGTTTTAAGATCATTATGTAAACATAGCATGTAACATTTTTAGTTTTATTGGACTTTTATATTTAAAATAACTTAATAACTATTTTATGCAATACTTAAAAAATATACATTCAGTATATTTCTACACAGAGGGTGGGTATTTTCTGTTTTTTAAAGGTTACCCCTGAGTCCAGAATGAAAAGTTCTACAACTTTTCTCAAGGTCACTTATTATGCTAGAAAGGGCCTTAATTTTTTTTCATTTCATTCTAAATAAACAGAATAGTAAATTCCAAGAAATTTCATTTTTTAGTTTGTGTTAACTGGGGAAGGGACATCTGTTTGTCTTGTAGTCTTGTGCTTTAGGAATCAAAATTATAAACATGCAGACTTTTTTCCAGAACTTATAAATTTCCTTCATATTTCGCAGAAGCCTACTCATATGCAGATAAACAAAATCAGATTTTACCTAACTAGAAAACCAAGTGTTCCATAAAGAATTAAGAAAATGTACAGTCTGTAGGATCCAGGCCTGCCATCTGTTTTCCTTTCAACTTTTTGGTAACTAGGAAGCAGGGGGATTTTAAGAAGTAATATTTCTTTTCAGATATTTAATTTGGGGGGTGGAGGGCACATACAGCTGACCTCCATCATTGCACCCAGGGTCCACACAAAGTGATTTGTATAAATGTTACCCTCCCCTTCCTGACCTCTCCTGTATAGGAAGTTAGAGAGGTCAGAGTGGTAAGTCAGAGCTCCAGGGCTGTTATCAAGAAGGAAAACTCTACTGAAAAATGAAGAAGGAAAGGAAAAAAATCACTAGAAAACTATGTGAGGATCTATTTCAAAATACTGTACTAGATAAAGATCAGGACTCAAAATAAGAAGGAGGTATCCTCAACACTGCCACTCAAGAATTTTTTAATAAATAGTATATTGGCTGTCTTGATAATTAGTGAACATCCTAGGTTTTCACCCACTCGTGGAGTGCCTACTATGAGTCAAGCACTCTGCCAGGTGCTGACAATGAGATGGCTCACTGTCTTTCCTCAAGAAGCTGACAGTCCATATGCAATATTATAAATGCTGTGCTAGAGACTGGATGGAGGAAGGGCTCTTAATCCAGCCTCAGGAGAGAGGGAAGATTTATCATTGGATTACTAGCTCCATATCAACTAAGGCCGTGTCTCCATAACTTCTACACCCTCACTCAAAACCAACCACTATACATACCCCTAATAGATTCCCAATGAATTTGATGGCAATCTCTGCTGTGACTTATAGAATGAGCAAGAGTTATACAGGTTATGAGAAAAGAAATGACTTTTCCAGAATGTCCAAGAGTAGAGGCTCTAGGGTAATAGAAGTTCTAAGAATTGTAAGGCAAGTTTTAGATATGGCTGAAAAACTAAGTGTTGGTGGATGATGATGAGCCATGAGGCCAGACAGATATGCAAGAGCATACCTTGAAGATTTTTGTAGGCCATGTCAAAAAAATATAAATATTTTACAGAGGAACATCAAAGTTCTTACTTTAAGAGGTTAAATAAACCAACAATCACAATAAAATGTATGTTTAGGTTACTGCTACAAGAGTGAAGAGGAGAGGCCACATAATCAAAGTTGGCTGTCCAAGAGGCCTTGCCAAAAATGTCACGCTTGAGCTTTGGATGAGCAAAGTGAAGAGAGATCATATTCTAGGGGGAAAAAATGCACATCTGAAGACATGAAGGTGTAAAGTAGCATGGTGCTTAAACAAACCAATATGCCTAGAGTTATGGGTGATGAAGCTAGAGGAATGAAAGCGACCAGACCATGCTGGTTTCTGTGTGCTAAGCTAAATTGTTGAACTTGACCCTGAAAGGAACGGAGAAACACTGAAAGACTTGAAGCAAGAGAATTACATGAGTAGATTTCCATTTTACTAAGATCTATACATGGTGTGGCTGAAAAGTAAGAAAACCAGTGAAAATGGTTCTCAGAGGGAAATTACCACCCTAGAAGGCAGTTTGAAAATTTGGGGAAGTTTTTATTGTCACAGTATTAGGAGGCATTATGAGCATTTAGAAGACAAAAGGACAGGGATGCTGGAGGTCTCCCAATGCCAGCAGCTCTGAACAAGGAAGATTGTTCCTGTACCAAACACTACTTCCTAATGTCCCATTGGACAATCACGTATGCGAAAAATCTTTTCCTAATATCTGAATTAGAATCTAACACCATTTTACATATTAAAACAAAGTAGTTTTCACTGTTTTAATTTATAGTGAATTTTGCATGAAGGCGGGTACCATAAAAACTGAGGTAAAATTTTATTTTGTTTTCTTTGGGACTTTATCAAGAGTTGTTCACCATTTCAGAGGGAAAAAAAAAAAATGCGTCACGGAAACACTGTTTATTACCGATGTAGCACACCTGAATTATAGCAGTTGTAGTGACTATGCTTCCACAGGCCCAAGCTTCCAGACCTGAGCTTTGACATCTTTTCTCTCACAACAGCCTTCTCTATGGCCTAGCCCCAGTTCCAGCCACAAGTCCTGCTAATGGTACCTCACCAGGCTCCAACCCTCCTGTAAGGAGTGGTCTTAAAGAAGATCTAGAAGTCATGAGAGACAATGTAATAGTTGAATTGGAAAGAAAATTGGATTTGAACAGTGGCTCTCCAACTCCAGTGTACTTGTATGTGAGGATGAGAATTACCCCAGGAGGTGAATTTAAAAGGCAGATTCTCAAGCTCTACCCTCTGAGAATCTGGGTCCGCTCAAGGAGTAAGGCCAAGGAGTTTGAATTTTTAACAAGGTCCCCAGGGGACGCTTGCAGACGTTAAGGCCTTGGAACACCTTGGAGAACCACTACACGGGATGATGTCTAAGATCTCCTCTAAGCCTAATGTTCTCTGACCTGCTGAAGCCGATGGCAATGGGAATGAGGGGTTTCTATCCATTCCCTGACTAGGAACACCAAAACTCTAAGCACCACCATCCTGACCTTGGCTCCAACATAAGTGACCACATGAGTCACATGTGTGTTAGTGACCACCTAACATATGCTCTAAGCAGCTGACAAAGTAACCACCTTGTCATTATGTACACAAAGTACCACCTTTAGTATTCACACACATCTATGAAAAGGTAAGTGTTTAAAAAAGACTCAAAATGTGTAATGTACATCATAGCAGGTGTATAAGAAATAAAGTTTTGCCAAACTGTACTAAAATTTACTCCATAACAAGAGCAGCGCATTTTCTCCATGGCTGCCATAGATTTCATGGATCCTGAGAAACCCAGCCATTTTTAGAAATCCCATGAAATTTACCTTTTCACTCAAATCCACATGAAATCAAAATTTTTCCCTACGAGTCCCCATAAAATTGGCACATTTCCTCAGAAGACCCCATGAAATTATAAAGAATATTGCAGAGTCTTTGCTCCTGGCCCTGGTTGCACATCTTAAAGAGACAGGTTAGATTACAGAATTATTTCATTTTTCTGATTAAAGATGAAGTTGCCCCAATTTTTTCCTTAAGTAATCATTGTTACCCATTTTTCTAATCATTCTTTAAAAATAGAATGTATCTTTACTTTGAAGGAGTAAGCATTTCTGGAAAATCACCTGAAGTTAGGAAGTTATGAATTAAGGGACTATCCCAGTTGTTTTCACATTCACAAACTATGCAATATTCAAGTCAAAATAATATTTTCCTCAAAGCAAAAAGTCTCATCTCATTGTAATATACAAATTTACAATGGCAAACAACATCTTTTATAAAGTTCTTCTTCATCGGATATTGAGAGAATCAAATGAGATCATGAATGTACAAGTACAGATGGTAATGTGCTGTAGGAATATAGAATGGTAAGGTGGGATAGTTTTAGAATTAATGAGAAAAAATTGATTATAATAAATGAAACTATAGACATTTCTGCTAAAAGTGGCACATGTATTCCAATTAATACAAAATGAATACTCAGCCTTTTTTGTTCACAAAGAAAAATTGAATGTGAAAAAAATAAAAAGGGGATCACGGCAACACAAAGCAAAATTGCAACAGATAGATGGCTTTAAGTTGTGACTATTTATGTGTTATGAAAATGAAAGGAACGCACATATTTCATATTCCTATAGTAATCATAAAATCTTACCCTCCTGGTTTTACCTAGATCTTGATTCCCTCAGGTTGTTAAGCAAAACAAGCTCTCAGTTCAAGTTGGTAAGGCCGCACTTAAAATGTCATTTCCTGAATGCGAGCCAGTATTCCATTCAAAGGAGGAAGTTTTGCTGCAGACGTACCCTTCTAAATGGTAATCGATCTAACAGAAATTCTAAGCTGCCCTCGTACTTTGACTTTGAATCATGTGAATATTTAATCTTTTATTAGATTCATCATCCAACAATCACAAATCCAGAAAGATGCTGGGGATGACCACAAAAATCAGTATAATGAAGAGAATTACTCCAAGATGTCAGCCAGAAATTTTAACAATATATCTAACTACCACACAAAATAGACAGATGCAGCTACAGAGAGGAAAAAGTCATTTAACTTGTTCTGATATTTGGAATTCTGATTTTGATCCAGGTGCGAGAGACTGGGCTGTCCTGGTAAAAATATCAGTGTAGAAAGAAAAGCACTTCTGGCTCTCTACCAACATTGATTGGATTCCCCTTTAGGTTAATCTATCTGCAGCTGAATTAACTTTCTTTCTGTTGTGATAACCTTTCAGGTTTTCTGCCAACACACAGCAGATGGAATCTGGGGTTGAAAAGCAGAGGAACGGGATTCTAATCCTAACTTTGCTATTAAATAGTGATGTGACCTTGTGTGCCTCAGTTAACCTCTTTGAGCTTCATTTTCCTTATCTGTAAAATGGGGACAGTAATCCTCATCTGACAATTTTTCAGAGTTTTAGTAAAGCTCATAGCACATTTTTAATGGAAAAGAGCTGTGCACTTGTAAAAGCATTTCTCAGAAGGAAATTCAGTGAACAGGGGACCTCCAGGAGCATCCTCCTGAAGCCATAGCCAAGGGATACCCCTCAAGTAATTTCCACATTCAGGATGTTTGGACTGAGCAGAGGAGGCATGTATATCTGTCAGCAAACCACTCTTTATGCCTTGGATTTCTAATCTACAAACAACCTGGGTAATGACATTGAAACTGATGTTTTTCATGTTATAATGTGTTCTGAACATTGAGTGCTTAAAACAAACACAGCTTTGGTCAAATGTTAATAATCCAGAGCTTTTCACCTGTTGATAAATTAGTTTAGTCCTTGGCTCTCTGTTTAATGAACTCATGTGGTAAGTTATATTACTTTCCTTACTTTATCGATGATGAAACTAAAATGCAGAGATGTGGTTGACTGTCCTAGGGTCCTCAGTTAGGAAGTAATGGAGCAGGGCCTTGAATCCAAGCAGTCAGTCACCTGTCCCATGAGGCCCTTGTCTTTGTATCCATTGATACTTTAAAGTGGCTTCTAAAAAGCTTTGTTAACAAAAAAGGTTGTCTGTAAATTTTTTTTTTTTTATTAACAGACAACTTGGGGGTAGAGAGTGGAATTTAGGATTCGTTAAGGAAAACTTATATAAAGGAAAAATACTAATTTACAAAATGCAGTTTACTATTTTTTTACTTTTATTTAAAAAATAAGAGTAAACCAGTAGTGTTAGAAATTACCACAATAAGAAATTTTTGTGATTGGTCAAAAGTGAAATTGCTACTGTTATGTGTTTTCCATGTTCCCTTGCCTAGACAAAGCAAACACACAACAACAAAACTCACATGCTGCCCTGAAGGTCCCAATGCTCACATGTAGAAACTCTAGGCTCTAAGAATTGAGGTGAAATGGAGTGTGGACTGTGAACTGAATGGCTTAGAGAAATGTCACTCATCCTGTTGCCAGGGACAACGGGTGTTTCTTCAAAGCTATAAGACTACAGTTGACCCTTGAACAACTTGGGGATTAGGAACACCGATCCTCCACACAGCTGAAAAATGCCATCTAATTTAGTCAGCCATCCATATCCGAGATCCCAATTCAACCAACCATCCATCATGTAGTACTGCTGTATTTACTACTGAAAAAAATCCACATAAGTGGATCAGTGCATATAAGTGGATCAAACCTGTGCTGTTCAAGTGTCAACTATATTTATATTTGACAACACGTTTAAGTAAAGTGATTGCCTGGCTGAGGTGTCCTGAAATCTGTCTGTCACACAGTCTCCATGACTCACAACTTATCCCAAAATTGATAAGCTTTATAAACGGAGCATAAATATTGCACAAATAATACTCATCTGAAGTATCATAGGATTTCATATGTGGAATTTTAAAAATATTTAATAGTAGGAAAAGAGTTGGCTACTATACTTCAACTAAATGGTTACATTTCTTTCTTTATAACATCATCAATATCCTGGGATTTTCTGCACCATAAAAATGCATTTGTTAATTTATCTACTCACTAATTTTACAGCTATTTATTGAACCCCTGCTCTGTACCAGGCACTAAGCCTGGTTCTGAAAATTCAGATATGACCACGATCCCCTCCCTCTCCCATGCTCAAGGTTGTTTCAGGGTAGTGTAGTAGAAGTCAGCCATCAGGCAATTGAAATAGGATGTGTAATTAGAACATTGCTTGGTGTTTTACCAGTTGCCTCAGGAGTGGATTAGCAAGAATTGTTGCCTTTCCTATCGCCTAAGAAGTAGCTGGGCTTAAATCAGCATGCTGATACCACACCTAATAAGGCTAGCAATTGGGCAAAAACACCCAGGCATCTAGAGGCTGTAGGATGGGGGGGGGGGTTCATCAGGAAGGAGCTGAGGAGAGTTCAGAAGTCAGGCTAGAGTGGATCCTTGTGTCACAAAATTGAGGACACTCCTGAAGTGTCCACATGTGAACCCCAAAGAAGTGCAATCATTTGGGTACTTTGCCCCGCAGATGGTGTCTATGACCAGTTGAAGATTGGGTTGGGGGTGGGTAAGAGCTGTGACTGACAATGGTCTACAGAAGGAGTCATTAAAGAAACAGAACCAACCTCCTGTGTCAAATCCTTCCCACCTGTTTCAACACAAAACCAAATGGAAATCGGAGTTGAGTAGATAATCTCCACTCCTGACTCAAGCTATTAGTCAAACCTGGGCTGGAGAGATGGGAGTGTTACCCTGGATATGAGGTTAGAATTTTAAATTTGACGGGACTGATCTTTTTTATAACACCTGAAAGTGATCAGACAACCATGGGATTTACCTGAGATGTTACTGAATGTGAAAACCATTTGAAGGGGATCATAAGAGAAATAAGAAAACTGTCTCTTCTTTGTAACTCTGGGGGAGTTAGGACTATTCAAAATCATAGCTATAAGTGTGATAAATAAGATAGATGTGTCAACAAGGATAAGGTGAGGGCACTTAAAAGGGACAACTGACGTAATACTAAGACGCGAAAACCACTAAAAAAAAGTTTGAAAAAAAGAAATCAAGGCTTGTTCTATTCTCCTTCTACTAATACTTCATATATTTCTCTGCTTTTTATTCATGATCAGAGTAGAACATTTTTCATTCTGTGATCTTCTACTGAAAATTCACCCAAATATAGCAGCTCTTCATATCTCCCTCCTTCTGTCTGCCTGGCTTCTTCATTCATTCTGTCATTCAATTATTCAACAAAACTATATTGAGCATCTACCGAGTATCAAGCCCTGCTCTAGGTGCAAGACGAATAAGTCATCTCCTAATGCTCCTCTTTTCTTCTCATTACAAACTATCTTCATTTTAGAGCCACTCTTTCCCTATCTTTCCTATTTATACTTACTATCCCATATAGGTCAGTGATTTGCAAGTTGGTTCAGTGCTTTGCAGATGTGCTACTTCACTTGAAAGTGTCAAGCTTTTCTACTTTAATAAATATATCTTTAAAACACCTAACCAATTCAAAATTAATCAATTTATTAAAATATTTATTCAGTGGTTTCTTCCAAAAAACACACCAGGCAACACCAATGGTTTGGGACAAAGGACTTTCACTTTGCTCAGCAGTATCACCTTAACTGTCTCCATTATTGACAGCTAAGGCAGCTCTGGAATTGTGTAAAGGGTAATGTCCACTCTAATAAGAGATTTCTAAGCCAGCTTTGGAGATGTCCCTAAATCCAAAACTGACCTTTGAACTTGAATCCATTTTCCAGACTAAGTGTGATGGACTTATATAGTGTCCAGAAACAATTTAGGACAGTTTAATTTCCTAGATTCATCTCCATTCACTCTTCCTACAAAAATGTCCATCTTGTAACTCTTGTGCACCAAATATCAAGCCATACACTGGTGTGCAAGATGAATAAGGCCTTGAGTTTGCCCTCAAAGTGCTTACAGTGTGAGAGACAAACAAGTAAAATGACAAGACTGATAAGAGCAAAACAATGAAAACATATACAGAGAATAGAAACTATATATACAGTATTATTTATATATATATTTTTTTAATTTTTATTATTTTTTTTTTTTCTGAAGGTGAGTGATATTGAGCTGATTTTCAAAAACTAAGTCATGGTCTGACCAATATACTAACAGTAGGATGGTAAGGCATTCAAGCTAAAGGAACAATGTGTGCAAAAGTCACCTTCAGGGAATTGTATATAACACAAACAGATGCAGTGCATGGTGTAACTGGGGAAGTAGCTTGACAAAACTGAACATTTATTTCCTCAAGAGTTGAATAATGAATGAATTTATATACTAGTTATGATATTGTGATTAATAAAAAATATACATTTAGTCATTCAGATGACCCAAATATATTTCTCATACATATTTGGTCTTCATCCATGGTTCCTGGCTCACAGCTCCCAAAATCCTTGGAATTGCCTAAATGTTGAGAATGATAAAAAATGTCTTTTGTTATGTTAATGAGTGGGGTTTTGGAGAGCAGCTAAGGGTAGGGGCTGGTTGCCAGTGATTAGAGGGTTGGAACTTTCAGTCCCACGCCCTGATTTCTGGGAAGGAGAGAGGGGCTTGATGTTGAATCAATTGCCATTGGCCAATGAGTTGGTCAATCACGTCTATGTAATGAAGCCTCCATAAAATCCTTCCCCAGAAGAGCTTTTTGGTCCTTTTTTGGACAGCATCCATGTTGGGAAACCAGAATTCTTCCATGTGCCACCAAGCCACATCCCATGCTCCAGGAGGACAGAAGTGCCTCTGTTCAGGACCTCACAAGATGTATGTCTTCATCTGGCTCTTGATTCATATCCTTTAATATCCTTTTATAATAAATTGATAATCTAGTGAGTAAAGGGGTTTTCTTGAGTTCTGTGAGCATTTCTAACCAACTAACTGAACCCAAGGAGTGGGTCATGGGGACCTCTAATATATAGCCAGTTGGTCAGAAGTAGAAGAAATAACGGGCTTGTGACTGGAATCTGAGTGGTGGGTGGTCTTGTGAGACTGAGCCAACTACCTGTGGAATTTGATTCTATCTGCAGGTAGACAGTGTCAGAATTGAGGTGAATCCTTGGACACTCTGTTGGCATCCAAGAATTGGTGTGGGTGATACTAAACACACACACACACACGCACACACACACACACACACACACACTGGAATTGGGTCTAGGAACTCTTTTTCACTAGTCAAATTATACTTTGTCTGATAGATAGTAAGTGTTCATTGAAGTGTTTTAATAGGCAAGAAACATGAAATAGACCAATTTTATGGTAGTATGGGGGATGGGGGAATGACTGGTTTGAAATTTTTAGATGGTAAAGGAGAGAAAGAGATGTGGGATGATTTTTCCATTTCCCTGGCTTTTCCAAAACTGATCACAACTTAGTGGGTAAGAATTCTGGTACCTCTTATACTTGGAAAGTAAGTGGCCCTCAGATTTTTGTTAGATAATGCCCAGAAATATTAGTATGCCAGGCTTCAGAATCTAGATTAGCAATTCAAGTCTATTTTCTCTATGCACAAATTTTTTTTTCCCCATTTCTGATTTCACTCATGCTTAACAAAGACATGACTCTCTTCAGTCTTCTATAATATCATTTGCTGGAGAAATCACTTGGTGACCAATACTGATATAAACACAAACACAAGGATTGTATCAGAGAGAAAATAATTCACTCCCCAATATTTAACCAATTTTTTTTTCAATACTCTGGCCCTTTTTTTTCATATAAAATGATTAACTTAATAAAATTTAAAGCATTTTCAATTTAAATATATATCTGTAAAAATTTCATTTATGCAGAGACTTTATGAACTCTGCTTCTTCTCCATCAATCCCAGCATTTTGAGAAATGAGGAAGAAACCTTTGGACAAAAGGATGTGCACTCCAAAAAGAAAAGAGGCACATGAGGAGCAAAAGTCACTAATGTATGCAACACCACCCCTCCCACATAAACATCGGGCTTTACATGGTCCAGTCTCGATGCTTGCCTTTACCCAGTCATTCAGTGACAAAAGAGGAGACTATGTTGATTTGAGAAATACTATAGCATACAAAAATAATTCTCTTGCAGTTATTTATAACAAATATTTTACTCTTATTGTTCAAGGACTTTTGTTTTTTTTCCTGAAACTGTTCCTATCTCATCTTTTAGTGTTATTCCTTTGTAGTGAGCAGTTTGGTTTCTGTAAAACTATCATCTGTACACACTGATGTTTTAATTTCACATGGTACACGGCCCTTTGACCCTATCTTCCAACCTGGTCAGAAGCACAGATGTCAAGTGATAGAAGTATTCTCATTCAGGGTCATTGATCAAAGTAAAAGTCTTACATAAATCAGACTCACAAAAATAAAAGAGAAACTAAAATTTGGTGTCATCTGTGAAAATTGTCTCTTTGGCTGACTTTGTATGGAAATATCTTAAATTCAGGCTCTAGAATGATGTTTTGCTTCCATCAGCTTTTTTTTTTTTTTTTTTTTTTTTTT
>NC_041220.1:110110284-110111305 GCF_002837175.3 Physeter macrocephalus
TGCATTGGCAGGCAGATTCTCAACCACTGCGCCACCAGGGAAGCCCACCATCAGCTTTAACGGACCTGAAGGTGTGGGTCCTGGGAAAGATTTCCATTAATAGAAAGACTTTAGTATTGGTTGCTGTGACCAAACACTTCATTTAAAAACAGTTCTGACATGTTATGTTCAAAATATGTCTAAATGTAAGGAAGAAAAAAGTTTGGTCCTGCAAAGGACTCAAATTTAAAATGGAGTGGGGATGAATAAAACCAGGTTTCCTTAAAAGCACATAGGAAATATAATTTCAGAGTTGTGTATTCTAATACTCATTAGTAGTCATTAACAAGGAAAAAATGAAGTGAGGGAAGTGATTTTTAAAAAGATAAATAGCAGGAAATTTTCTCTTCATCACCAATAATATTGTGAAAGTAGCCATTTTTTAAATGGAGGTAAGTTATCATGGGTTCTTTGAGAACTAGAGAAGAAAGAGAAGAAGGATGGTATCTTGTCTATATATTTCTATTCTGAGGTGGAAATGGGAAAGATAAGAATATAAGGTGATTTAGAAACACAGCAGGTATACAGAAGCCTTGAGATGAGTTGCCCTTTCACAAGTACTAACTGGATAGAGAGACCCAGGTAAGAGGTCAGTGGCTTTTCTCTAATAAGGAGCTGAAAAGAATAATGAGGTGATGTCTGAAGCAAAAGCTGCAGGAGCCAGGCTCTGCGTGTCACAGAAATATTAGCATTTGTGAGCAGAGCAGCGAATAGGTTCAATGCAATGCAAAGGACAATAGATCAACATTTCAGGTTGGACTGAAACAGAAATTAAAAATAGATTAAAAACATACTTGTGTTTAGGTATTGGTATTTCTTTCAGTCTTGCCTCCCAAATCTGAGAAATGAACTCTTAAATGTAATTTGAAGAGTAGAAATTATATTCCTGTTGTCTAAATCAAAGTTAAAATAATAGTGAAAGGTGACATCAAAATATATATTTTGTGTGTGTGTGTGTGTGTGTGTGTGTGTGTGTGTGTGT
>NC_041220.1:110111774-110115849 GCF_002837175.3 Physeter macrocephalus
TTTTTTTGTGATACGCGGGCCTCTCACTGTTGTGGCCTCTCCCGTTGCGGAGCACAGGCTCCGGACGCACAGGCTCAGCGGCCACGGCTCACGGGCCCAGCCACTCCGCGGCAATGCGGGATCTTCCCGGACCGGGGCACGAACCCGTGTCCCCTGCATTGGCAGGCAGATTCTCAACCACTGCGCCACCAGGGAAGCCCACCATCAGCTTTAACGGACCTGAAGGTGTGGGTCCTGGGAAAGATTTCCATTAATAGAAAGACTTTAGTATTGGTTGCTGTGACCAAACACTTCATTTAAAAACAGTTCTGACATGTTATGTTCAAAATATGTCTAAATGTAAGGAAGAAAAAAGTTTGGTCCTGCAAAGGACTCAAATTTAAAATGGAGTGGGGATGAATAAAACCAGGTTTCCTTAAAAGCACATAGGAAATATAATTTCAGAGTTGTGTATTCTAATACTCATTAGTAGTCATTAACAAGGAAAAAATGAAGTGAGGGAAGTGATTTTTAAAAAGATAAATAGCAGGAAATTTTCTCTTCATCACCAATAATATTGTGAAAGTAGCCATTTTTTAAATGGAGGTAAGTTATCATGGGTTCTTTGAGAACTAGAGAAGAAAGAGAAGAAGGATGGTATCTTGTCTATATATTTCTATTCTGAGGTGGAAATGGGAAAGATAAGAATATAAGGTGATTTAGAAACACAGCAGGTATACAGAAGCCTTGAGATGAGTTGCCCTTTCACAAGTACTAACTGGATAGAGAGACCCAGGTAAGAGGTCAGTGGCTTTTCTCTAATAAGGAGCTGAAAAGAATAATGAGGTGATGTCTGAAGCAAAAGCTGCAGGAGCCAGGCTCTGCGTGTCACAGAAATATTAGCATTTGTGAGCAGAGCAGCGAATAGGTTCAATGCAATGCAAAGGACAATAGATCAACATTTCAGGTTGGACTGAAACAGAAATTAAAAATAGATTAAAAACATACTTGTGTTTAGGTATTGGTATTTCTTTCAGTCTTGCCTCCCAAATCTGAGAAATGAACTCTTAAATGTAATTTGAAGAGTAGAAATTATATTCCTGTTGTCTAAATCAAAGTTAAAATAATAGTGAAAGGTGACATCAAAATATATATTTTGTGTGTGTGTGTGTGTGTGTGTGTGTGTGTGTGTGTGTGTGTATTTTAAAGAACTCATACTCTAGCCTGGAAGTGTGATATTTTTTCTCCTCTATCTCAAGTTATCGTACTAGGAAAAGAATAACTCATTCAGTCTGAGTTCCACAATCTATAGCCAATGCTGTCTACTTCAGATCCGCTACCTACAATGCAGGAATTGTGCCTAGAAGGAATTGGTCAGCCTAAACTGAAAATACCCTATTTTTGTAATGACATTTACAAAACTACTGTCATTTTTTTAAGTTAGAATTAGGTTTTGAAAGTTTTAAGATTTGTACACAACAATTTAAAAAGAGAGGCCATATTATGAAGAGATGGTGGGGAGAGTCTCTGTTAACTAGGGGGAAAGTCATTCTGATAAATGTTCTTAATGTTAGTTATGAAATTGGAAGTGACTTCCAGCCCTTCAACGTGCAGTCAGAGGAGCGAGCCATAGTTCAGATGTTCCTGGTGTCCTATAGTAACTAGGTCTGTTCAGAGGAATTGCATTCCCTCAAGCCTTTCTTAATCTACAAGTACTTCCCTAGAACTAAATTTGACCTAGAAAATTTTGGCACACATATGGTTAGTAAAGTAAGTACATCATTCAAGGTGAGCAGTCCTTCCTGTCCCTGATAGCATTCAGCACACTACCTCTGGCTAAAACACTCATTTCTAAACCTCAAAGTCTACTCCTACCCTCTCAGCAAACTCTCTTCCCTATTTGCATTGGGCTTTACTACATTCCATATTCCTTTCCTTCTGGAACCTCAGGCTGTAGCATGGCCACATATGGTATGTGCTGGCAACCTAGAAGGGGGAGGGAGTTAATGTTCAATGGGATACACTTTGAACAGTAAACAGAGAAATCCAGAAGATAAATTCCTCTCGCCTCCTCCCCTCTGCAGACTATACAAGAAACCATGGTTCCACATGGTTCCCCAGAGCCATCCCAAAAGACTAGTTAAATGTCTATGTCTTCTTTTGAAGCTTTGGCCACTTAGATAACATATCGTGTTACCTCTGCTTTCCCTTCATCTCTTCCTCACTTCCTTTTTCCCTTCACTCTTGCCGCCCCTGAACTGTAATCTACAGTAAAGCATTAACATATAGATTTCACCTCAGATTCATTCTGTGTCTAAGGTTAAACATGGATGTCTGACGAATTTCATTATTTTGATTGAATGCCACCATGAGCAGAAATTATTGGCCCATGATAATATTAATCAAAAGTCTTTACCTAATTCAGAACACTATGGATCAAGTGTACTCTATTTATTATAGAAACACAAAAGGACAAAAAGCACAAACACAAGGTTTTCAGTTGTGGATCTACAGATGGTACAGATGCTACCCTGATTTTATCTTCAGGAAAGGACAAGAAGACTTTGACATATCTAAATTTAGGAAATTAGTGATTGCTTATTAATCCTATATGTTTATGTGAGATGGGAAAAAAAATCATAATATTGTGGTTCCAGAAGTATTAGACCCCATAAGAGACTTTCCTGAAGGTGTCCTTTAATACTTCTACACATAAATTCTGGATATATTGAACTTCTTGAAACACAACACTATAAAGCTCTCAGACTTCCATGTCCTTGCACAAGCTATTCATTCCCCCTGAATATCCTACACACACACACACACACACACACACACACACACACACACACACACGCATGCACACACACACTTTCTACCTTGAAAACTGATGATTCAGATAAAGACTTTTGGACTTCCCCAACTGTCCCTCCTTCTCATTGCAAAATTGTTTCTGCCTCCTATTTATACTTCTATTCCAACACCTTGCTCATAGACAGCACCTACCTTTCTACTGGCCTTTTTTTTTTTTTGAATTTTATTTTATATATATTTTTTATACAGCAGGTTCTTACTAGTCATCAATTTTATACACATCAGTGTATACATGTCAATCCCAAGAGCCCAATTCACCACACCACCATTCCCAGCCCCCCGTGGCTTTCCCCCCGTGGTGTCCATAAGTTTGTCCTCTACATCTGTGGCTCAACTTCTGCCCTGGAAACTGGTTCATCTGTACCATTTTTCTAGGTTCCACATGCATGCGTTAATATATGATATTTGTTTTTTTCTTCTGACATACATCTCTCTGTACAGCAGTCTCCAGATCCACCCACATCTCTACAAATGACCCAATTTCATTCCTTTTTATGGCTGAGTAATATTCCATTGTATATATGTACCACATCTTCTTTATCCATTCGTCTGTTGATGGGAATTTAAGTTGCTTCCATGACCTGGCTATTGTAAATAGTGCTGAAATGAACATTGGGGTGCATGTGTCTTTTTGAATTATGGTTTTCTCTGGGTATATGCCCAGGAGTGTGATTGCTGGATCATATGGTAATTCTAGTTTTAGCTTTTTAAGGAACCTCCATACTGTTCTCCATAGTGGCTGTATCAATTTACATTCCCAACAGTGCAAGAGGGTTGCCTTTTCTCCACACCTTCTCCAGCATTTTTTGTCTGTACATTTTCTGATGATGCCCATTCTAACTGGGGTGAGGTTTATAGTTTTGATTTGCATTTCTCTAATAATTAATGGTGTTGAGCAGCTTTTCATGTGCTTCTTGGCCATCTATATGTCTTCTTTGGAGAAATGTCTATTTAGATCTTCAGCCCATTCGTGGATTGGGTTGCTTCTTTTTCTAATGTTGAGCTGCATGAGCTGTCTATATATTTGGAGATTAATCCTTTGTCCGTAGATTCATTTGCAAATATTTTCTCCCATTTGGAGGGCTGTCTTTTCCTCTTGTTTATGGTTTCCTTTGCTGTGCAAAAGATTTGAAATTTCATTAGGTCCCATTTGTTTATTTTTGTTGTTATTTCCATTACTCTAGGAGGTGGATGAAAAAAGATCTTGCTGTGATTTATGTCA
>NC_041220.1:110119988-110161144 GCF_002837175.3 Physeter macrocephalus
TTTTTTTGTGATACGCGGGCCTCTCACTGTTGTGGCCTCTCCCGTTGCGGAGCACAGGCTCCGGACGCACAGGCTCAGCGGCCACGGCTCACGGGCCCAGCCACTCCGCGGCAATGCGGGATCTTCCCGGACCGGGGCACGAACCCGTGTCCCCTGCATTGGCAGGCAGATTCTCAACCACTGCGCCACCAGGGAAGCCCACCATCAGCTTTAACGGACCTGAAGGTGTGGGTCCTGGGAAAGATTTCCATTAATAGAAAGACTTTAGTATTGGTTGCTGTGACCAAACACTTCATTTAAAAACAGTTCTGACATGTTATGTTCAAAATATGTCTAAATGTAAGGAAGAAAAAAGTTTGGTCCTGCAAAGGACTCAAATTTAAAATGGAGTGGGGATGAATAAAACCAGGTTTCCTTAAAAGCACATAGGAAATATAATTTCAGAGTTGTGTATTCTAATACTCATTAGTAGTCATTAACAAGGAAAAAATGAAGTGAGGGAAGTGATTTTTAAAAAGATAAATAGCAGGAAATTTTCTCTTCATCACCAATAATATTGTGAAAGTAGCCATTTTTTAAATGGAGGTAAGTTATCATGGGTTCTTTGAGAACTAGAGAAGAAAGAGAAGAAGGATGGTATCTTGTCTATATATTTCTATTCTGAGGTGGAAATGGGAAAGATAAGAATATAAGGTGATTTAGAAACACAGCAGGTATACAGAAGCCTTGAGATGAGTTGCCCTTTCACAAGTACTAACTGGATAGAGAGACCCAGGTAAGAGGTCAGTGGCTTTTCTCTAATAAGGAGCTGAAAAGAATAATGAGGTGATGTCTGAAGCAAAAGCTGCAGGAGCCAGGCTCTGCGTGTCACAGAAATATTAGCATTTGTGAGCAGAGCAGCGAATAGGTTCAATGCAATGCAAAGGACAATAGATCAACATTTCAGGTTGGACTGAAACAGAAATTAAAAATAGATTAAAAACATACTTGTGTTTAGGTATTGGTATTTCTTTCAGTCTTGCCTCCCAAATCTGAGAAATGAACTCTTAAATGTAATTTGAAGAGTAGAAATTATATTCCTGTTGTCTAAATCAAAGTTAAAATAATAGTGAAAGGTGACATCAAAATATATATTTTGTGTGTGTGTGTGTGTGTGTGTGTGTGTGTGTGTGTGTGTGTATTTTAAAGAACTCATACTCTAGCCTGGAAGTGTGATATTTTTTCTCCTCTATCTCAAGTTATCGTACTAGGAAAAGAATAACTCATTCAGTCTGAGTTCCACAATCTATAGCCAATGCTGTCTACTTCAGATCCGCTACCTACAATGCAGGAATTGTGCCTAGAAGGAATTGGTCAGCCTAAACTGAAAATACCCTATTTTTGTAATGACATTTACAAAACTACTGTCATTTTTTTAAGTTAGAATTAGGTTTTGAAAGTTTTAAGATTTGTACACAACAATTTAAAAAGAGAGGCCATATTATGAAGAGATGGTGGGGAGAGTCTCTGTTAACTAGGGGGAAAGTCATTCTGATAAATGTTCTTAATGTTAGTTATGAAATTGGAAGTGACTTCCAGCCCTTCAACGTGCAGTCAGAGGAGCGAGCCATAGTTCAGATGTTCCTGGTGTCCTATAGTAACTAGGTCTGTTCAGAGGAATTGCATTCCCTCAAGCCTTTCTTAATCTACAAGTACTTCCCTAGAACTAAATTTGACCTAGAAAATTTTGGCACACATATGGTTAGTAAAGTAAGTACATCATTCAAGGTGAGCAGTCCTTCCTGTCCCTGATAGCATTCAGCACACTACCTCTGGCTAAAACACTCATTTCTAAACCTCAAAGTCTACTCCTACCCTCTCAGCAAACTCTCTTCCCTATTTGCATTGGGCTTTACTACATTCCATATTCCTTTCCTTCTGGAACCTCAGGCTGTAGCATGGCCACATATGGTATGTGCTGGCAACCTAGAAGGGGGAGGGAGTTAATGTTCAATGGGATACACTTTGAACAGTAAACAGAGAAATCCAGAAGATAAATTCCTCTCGCCTCCTCCCCTCTGCAGACTATACAAGAAACCATGGTTCCACATGGTTCCCCAGAGCCATCCCAAAAGACTAGTTAAATGTCTATGTCTTCTTTTGAAGCTTTGGCCACTTAGATAACATATCGTGTTACCTCTGCTTTCCCTTCATCTCTTCCTCACTTCCTTTTTCCCTTCACTCTTGCCGCCCCTGATCTGTAATCTACAGTAAAGCATTAACATATAGATTTCACCTCAGATTCATTCTGTGTCTAAGGTTAAACATGGATGTCTGACGAATTTCATTATTTTGATTGAATGCCACCATGAGCAGAAATTATTGGCCCATGATAATATTAATCAAAAGTCTTTACCTAATTCAGAACACTATGGATCAAGTGTACTCTATTTATTATAGAAACACAAAAGGACAAAAAGCACAAACACAAGGTTTTCAGTTGTGGATCTACAGATGGTACAGATGCTACCCTGATTTTATCTTCAGGAAAGGACAAGAAGACTTTGACATATCTAAATTTAGGAAATTAGTGATTGCTTATTAATCCTATATGTTTATGTGAGATGGGAAAAAAAATCATAATATTGTGGTTCCAGAAGTATTAGACCCCATAAGAGACTTTCCTGAAGGTGTCCTTTAATACTTCTACACATAAATTCTGGATATATTGAACTTCTTGAAACACAACACTATAAAGCTCTCAGACTTCCATGTCCTTGCACAAGCTATTCATTCCCCCTGAATATCCCACACACACACACACACACACACACACACACACACACGCATGCACACACACACTTTCTACCTTGAAAACTGATGATTCAGATAAAGACTTTTGGACTTCCCCAACTGTCCCTCCTTCTCATTGCAAAATTGTTTCTGCCTCCTATTTATACTTCTATTCCAACACCTTGCTCATAGACAGCACCTACCTTTCTACTGGCCTTTTTTTTTTTTTGAATTTTATTTTATATATATTTTTTATACAGCAGGTTCTTACTAGTCATCAATTTTATACACATCAGTGTATAAATGTCAATCCCAAGAGCCCAATTCACCACACCACCATTCCCAGCCCCCCGTGGCTTTCCCCCCGTGGTGTCCATAAGTTTGTCCTCTACATCTGTGGCTCAACTTCTGCCCTGGAAACTGGTTCATCTGTACCATTTTTCTAGGTTCCACATGCATGCGTTAATATATGATATTTGTTTTTTTCTTCTGACATACATCTCTCTGTACAGCAGTCTCCAGTCCAACACCTTGCTCATAGACAGCACCTACCTTTCTACTGGCCTTTTTTTTTTTTGAATTTTATTTTATATATATTTTTTATACAGCAAGTTCTTACTAGTCATCAATTTTATACACATCAGTGTATACATGTCAATCCCAAGAGCCCAATTCAGTAATATTCCATTGTATATATGTACCACATCTTCTTTATCCATTCGTCTGTTGATGGGAATTTAAGTTGCTTCCATGACCTGGCTATTGTAAATAGTGCTGAAATGAACATTGGGGTGCATGTGTCTTTTTGAATTATGGTTTTCTCTGGGTATATGCCCAGGAGTGTGATTGCTGGATCATATGGTAATTCTAGTTTTAGCTTTTTAAGGAACCTCCATACTGTTCTCCATAGTGGCTGTATCAATTTACATTCCCAACAGTGCAAGAGGGTTGCCTTTTCTCCACACCTTCTCCAGCATTTTTTGTCTGTACATTTTCTGATGACGCCCATTCTAACTGGGGTGAGGTTTATAGTTTTGATTTGCATTTCTCTAATAATTAATGGTGTTGAGCAGCTTTTCATGTGCTTCTTGGCCATCTATATGTCTTCTTTGGAGAAATGTCTATTTAGATCTTCAGCCCATTCGTGGATTGGGTTGCTTCTTTTTCTAATGTTGAGCTGCATGAGCTGTCTATATATTTGGAGATTAATCCTTTGTCCATAGATTCATTTGCAAATATTTTCTCCCATTTGGAGGGCTGTCTTTTCCTCTTGTTTATGGTTTCCTTTGCTGTGCAAAAGATTTGAAATTTCATTAGGTCCCATTTGTTTATTTTTGTTGTTATTTCCATTACTCTAGGAGGTGGATGAAAAAAGATCTTGCTGTGATTTATGTCAAAGAGTGTTCTTCCTATGTTTTCCTCTAAGGATTTTATAGTGTCTGGTCTTACATTTAGGTCTCTAACCCATTTTGAGTTTATTTTTGTGTATGGTGTTAGGGAGTGTTCTAACTTCATTCTTTTACATGTAGCTCTCCAGTTTTCCCAGCACTGCTTACTGAAGAGACGGTCATTTTTCAATTGTATATCCTTGCCTCCTCTGTCATAGATTACTTGACCACAGGTGTGTGGGTTTATCTCTGGGCTTTTTATCTTGTTCCATTGATCTATGATTCTGTTTTTGTGCCAGTACCATATTGTCTTGATTACTGTAGTTTTGTAGAATAGTCTGAAGTCAGGGAGTCTGATTTCTCCAGCTCCTATTCGTCTGTAATTTTCTTTTTTTGTAGTATCTTTGTCTGGTTTTGGTAACAGGGTGAGGGTGGCCTCATAGAATGTGTTTGGGAGTGTTCCTCCCTCTGCAATTTTTGGAAGACTTTGAAAATGGGTGTTAGCTCTTCTCTAAATGTTGATAGAATTCACCTGTGAAGCCATCTGGTCCTGGACTTTGGTTTGTTGGAAGATTTTTAATCACAGTTTCAATTTCATTACTTGTGATTGGTCTGTTCATATTTTCTATTTCTCCCTGGTTCAGTCTTGAAAGGTTATACCTTTCTAAGAATTTGTCCATTTCTTCCAGGTTGTCCATTTTATTGGCATAGAGTTGCTTGTAGTAGTCTCTTAGGATGCTTTGTACCTCTGCAGTGTCTGTTGTAACTTCTCGTGTTTTCATTGTCATTTGTCTCTAGGTATTTTCTGATTTCCTCTTTGATTTCTTCAGTGATCTGTTGGTTATTTAGTATCGTATTGTTTAACCTCCATGTGTTTGTGTTTTTTACGTTCTTTTTTCCCTGTAATTCATTTCTAATCTCACAGCATTTTGGTCAGAAAAGATGCTTGATATGATTTCAATTTTCTTAAATCTACTGAGGCTTGATTTGTGACCCAAGATGTCATCTATCCTGGAGAATGTTCTGTGCGCATTTGAGAAGAAAGTGTAATCTGCTGTTTTTGGCTGGAATGTCCTATAAATATCAATTAAATCTATCTGGTCTATTGTGTCATTTAAAGCTTCTGTCTCCTTAGCATCTTTAGGATTCTCTATGTATAGTATCATGTCATCTGCAAACAGTGACAGATTTACTTCTTCTTTTCCTATTTGGGTTCCTTTTATTTTTTTTTCCTTCTCTGATTGCCCTGTCTAGGACTTCCAAAACTATGGTGAATAATAGTCATGAGAGTGGATATCCTTGTCTTGTTCCTGATCTTAGAGGAAATGCTTTTAGTTTTTCACCATTGAGACTGATGTTTGCTGTGGGCTTGTCATATATGGCCTTTATTATGTTGAGGTAGGTTCCCTCTATGCCCACTCTCTGGAGTTTTTATCATAAATGGGGGTTGAATTTTATCAATAGGGTTTGTTTTTGTAGGTTCTTTCCTTCTCTTGTGTTTCCCACTTAGAGAAGTTCCTTTAGTATTTGTTGTAGAGCTGGTTTGGTGATTCTGAATTCTGTTAGCTTTTGCTTCTCTGCAAAGCTTTTGATTTCTTCATTGAATCTGAATGAGATCCTTGCCAGGTAGATTCATCTTGGTTGTAGGTTCTTCCCTTTCATCACTTTAAGTATATCATGCCACTTCCTTCTGTTATGGTATGATTTCTATCCTTCTTCTGCTAACTTTGGGTTTTGTTTGTTCTTCTTTCTCTAGTTCCTTTAGGTGTAAGGTTAGATTGTTTGAGATTTTTCTTGTTCTTGAGGTAGGCTTGTATAGCTATAAACTTTCCTCTTAGAACTGCTTTTGCTGCATCCCATAGGTTTTGGATCATCGTGTTTTCATTGTCATTTGTCTCTAGGTATTTTCTGATTTCCTCTTTGATTTCTTCAGTGATCTGTTGGTTATTTAGTATCGTATTGTTTAACCTCCATGTGTTTGTGTTTTTTACGTTCTTTTTTCCCTGTAATTCATTTCTAATCTCACAGCATTTTGGTCAGAAAAGATGCTTGATATGATTTCAATTTTCTTAAATCTACTGAGGCTTGATTTGTGACCCAAGATGTCATAGTATTGCTACTCCAGCTTTCTTCTGATTTCCATTTGCATGGAATATCTTTTTCCATCCCCTCACTTTCAGTCTGTATGTGTCCATAGGTCTGATGTGGGTCTCATATAGACAGCATATATATGGGTCTTGTTTTTGTATCCATTCAGCAAGCCTGTTTCTTTTGGTTGGAGCATTTAATCCATTCACGTTTAAGGTAATTATCGATATGTATGTTCCTATGACCATTTTCTTAATTGTTCTGGGTTTGTTTTTGTAGGTTCTTTCCTTCTCTTGTGTTTCCCACTTAGAGAAGTTCCTTTAGTATTTGTTGTAGAGCTGGTTTGGTGATTCTGAATTCTGTTAGCTTTTGCTTCTCTGCAAAGCTTTTGATTTCTTCATTGAATCTGAATGAGATCCTTGCCAGGTAGATTCATCTTGGTTGTAGGTTCTTCCCTTTCATCACTTTAAGTATATCATGCCACTTCCTTCTGGCTTGTAAAGTTTCTGCTGAGAAATCAGCTGTTAACCTTATGGGAGTTCCCCTGTATGTCATTTGTCATTTTTCCCTTGCTGCTTTCAATACTTTGTCTTTAATTTTTGCCAATTTGATTACTAAGTGTCTTGGTGTGTTTCTCCTTGGGTTTATCCTGTATGGGACTCACTGTGCTTCCTGGACTTGGGTGGCTATTTCCTTTCCCATGTTAGGGACATTGTTAACTATAATCTCTTCAAGTATTTTCTCATGTCCTTTCTCTCTCTTCTCCTTCTGGGACCCTATAATGTAAATGTTGTTGCATTTAACATTGTCCCAGAGGTCTCCTAGGCTGTCTTCATTTCTCTTCATTCTTTTTTCTTTATTCTGTTCTGCAGCAGTGAATTCCACCATTCTGTCTTCCAGGTCACTTATCGGTTCTTCTGCCTCAGTTATTCTGCTGTTGATTCCTTCTAGTGTAGTTTTCATTTCAGTTATTGTATTGCTCATCTCTGTTTGTTTCTTCTTTAATTCTTCTAGGTCTTTGTTTAACATTTCTTGCATCTTCTCGATCTTTGCCTCAATTGTTTTTCCGAGGTCCTGGATCATCTTCACTATCATTATTCTGAATTCTTTTTCTGGGAAGTTGCCTATCTCCACTTCATTTAGTTGTTTTTCTGGGGTTTTATCTTGTTCCTTTATCTGGTACATAGCCCTCTGCCTTTTCATCTTGTCTATCTTTCTGTGAGTATGTTTTTTGTTCCACATGCTGCAGGATTGTAGTTCTTCTCGCTTCTGCTGTCTGCCCTCTGGTGGATGAGCTCTACTGGCCTTTAAACCATAGTGGGAATTCCCTAAATTTTCAGATTGTGTTGCTTTTGCTTTTATATCCCCAATATGTTGCATGACCCTTGAGACATGATAAGGACTGGATAAAAAGTAACCAAGGGACAGGCCAAAGAGGTGAACAAGGACAAAGAGGAGAAGGAAAAGAAAACCCACAGGAATGTACTCTATCAGTCTCCTTCCTTTCCTTTTTCTCCCCAGATTTTGGATTTGAAGAAGAGAATCCAAAGTTAAAATAATGCTACATATTTTTGAAAGTTTTAGAAAGCATCACAATATTTCATGTACTGTACCACAAAATATTTTAAGTCGATCCTCTGGAGATATTTTTCTGATTGAAACATGCTTTCAAGAGTACAATAAATATCAATGAGGTATCACCTAACACTGGTCAGAATGGCCATCATCAAAAAATCTACAAGCAATAAATGCTCGAGAGGGTGTGGAGAATAGGGAACCCTCTTGCACTCTTGGTGGCAATGTAAATTGATACAGCCACTATGGAGAACAGTATGGAGGTTCCTTAAAAAACTAAAAATAGAACTACCATACGACCCAGCAATCCCACTACTGGGCAGATACCCTGAGAAAACCATAATTCAAAAAGAGTCATGTATCACAATGTTCATTGCAGCTCTATTTACAGTAGCCAGGACATGGAAGCAACCTAAGTGTACATCAACAGATGAATGGATAAAGCTGGTGTGGCACATATATACTATGGAATATTACTCAGCCATAAAAAGAAACGAGATTGAGTTATTTGTATTGAGGTGGATGGACCTAGAGTCTGTCATACAGAGTGAAGTAAGTCAGAAAGAGAAAAACAAATACCGTATGCTAACACATATATATGGAATCTAAAAAAGGGACAGGACAGGAATAAAGATGCAGACATAGAGAATGGACTTAAGGACATGGCGAGAGGGAAGGGTAAGCTGGGACAAAGTGAGAGAGTGGCATGGACATATATACACTACCAAATGTAAAATAGCTAGTGGGAAGCAAGCAGCTGCATAACACAGGGAGATCAGCTTGGTGCTTTGTGGCCACCTAGAGGGGTGGGAGGGAGCCACAAGAGGGAGGGGATATGGGGATATATGTATATGCATAGCTGATTCACTTTGTTGTAAAGCAGAAACTAACACACCATTGTAAAGCAATTATACTCCAATAAAGATGTTAAATATATATATATAAAGAGAAGCATAAATTTAAATGTAAGTATAAATGGTGTTTAATTATTAAATTTTCAAATTACAAAAAAAAAAATGAAAAAAGTAAATGTTGCTTTCCAGAAACTTGTTTTGAGGGAAACTGTCCTGAAACGCTTCAGATCTATAAACAGATATTTGTATTAAATCCCTTAGTTTGAGATGCAGAAAATGGACACCATGAATTAGAATGGATCATCGTGTAATGTCTAATAAGCCTGCTCATTCTACAGAAGAGATAGAAACTTGTAAATACAGTGTTTTAAACAATAAATTTGATTGAGCACTAACGGACAAATCTCCTCCTGATCTTGAACCTCAAAGGAGTTGACCCAGATGCATGGAAATCTTCCCTAAGTTGAATATTTGTGCCATACTCAGGCTCTCAAATACTGTGAGATAAGCATCATTTCCAGAATGGGACTGTGGTACCTTGACATATTTTAAAGACTGAAGAGGCAATTAGTATTACTGATTGTGCTAACCTGTGTATAATTATGTAATTACCTACAAAATTTAGGCAGAGAGTTACAGATCTAAATCATTAACTTTAACAATTGACAAGCTGCTTTGATTAGTATTTTCATAGTGTAAGATAACATACTTTTGTCAGCTTTCTTATGATTAGTGATGATTGGGAATTTATTTATGTAAAATGTTTTTATTGCCTGTTTGGAGAAACAGAGCTGGAGAGTGAGGGCAGGGGAGTCACATACCTTCCTCATGGTTCAACTCAGGAGATGTCAGTGATGAGAAAACATCAAAGAGGTCCTCATTACCACCCCCAAATGACATAAAATTGTAGTGTCGGATTAGAAGAGTATCCAGAGAACTCAATTTGGGAGAATTGGACTCTCCTTTGGCAAATTAGACTAACAAGGACATCAGTTTATGTGGCATCAACTCAGACTGTCATATGCAACCCCCGACTTGGCCAGGCAGCCCCTCTAACAACATTGATCCCTGCAGCTGCTCTTCTAAGGAAAATGTATGTCAATATATTTGTTATTTACTTTCTAGCAGAAACCCAGCAGCTGCAGCAATTTTTGAGAGAATTCTCTGACACATCTCATTTCCTATCAGTCTTAGGTGCTAGTGGTTGTACACACATGTTCCTATTAGGCTAACATCTTTGAATGCAGCTAGCTATTGGAAGAGAAAATCCTTTAATTTCTTGGCTATGACAAGGCTGTGTGAAGCCAAATTTCAACTCTCTATAGGAGACAGAAAGTCCTCAGGACATGAAGCCTTTCTTGTCTCCCCAGGCAAATTGGCTGGGCTCACTTGTTTAAAGGAATCTATTATAAAAAGTGGCTTAAAGAAATTTTAAAGTAAAATTAAAAATAAAAAGAGTCTTTCCCTTTTGAGGAAAAGTGTTTGGGGTGGAGATGGGAGCATTCAAAAGGGACCAACACAAGTAGTACATTCTAATTGGGAATGAAAAAAAAAGTGTGATTTGCCATTGTGATCAGAAGGTGAGACCATCCTTCCAAAAGAATTTGTGGAGCAAAATGAACCCTTAGCTCTTGTTAATCTTTCCTTTCTCTCTGCATTTTTATGACATTGTATTCTAGTGAAAATGCCTAGAAAGGAATAGTTTCATATGATTGTCTTTCATTGTCTCCCTACAAAAAAAATAAATAAATCACATTCTAAATGCAGTTTGTTTGTCAAAAGGAGCAGAGAACGCTGTACCGTGTGAGAGATTTTTTTCTTTATCAGATTAGGAATGTCAAACTCCACAATCGTAAAGTATTGATCTCTCCAAATCAGACATCTCTGTTGTCATGTCTCACAAGCATGACATCGGCTCCATCTTTCACAATAAGACTTTTCCCCACAATCACACAGGCTGTCTTTGAGATGCAAGCTTAATTATACTGTTTTTAAGCCTTCATGATTGAACACACATGCAGCAATGCCACCCCCTTACTGCATCTTTAATCTTGTCTTTCCGTCTCTCTAAATATATTTTAAACGTAGGACTTTTTACGAATTTCAAATCGCCATCCAGCCTTATAATTTTTCTCCTACTTGGTACTAATTCTACCCTTCTTGACCATCACTCTCTAATAGTTCTTATCAATTTAAGAAATATCTACCTTTCTGATAATTTGGAGACTGAATCCTACTTTACTTCTCTGAAAACATAAGTTATCTATTCTATTATGCAAAAAAAAGGAATGTTGTATGATGCTTTATCATATTCTTTTCCTTTCTAAATAAAATAACCACTCCTAATTTTTATTATTAATTATTTTTGTGTCTCCTTTCCATGGCCTACATAGATATGAATGTTTGCAGCCCATTTGGGGGAGGAAATATGCATTTCCTGTGTCAGAGCATGACTACCCAACAATGCAAAATACCAGGAATGAAAAAGGAGCCAGAAGTCACCTGGGTATTATCGGTAGGATGTGTTGTTGAAGAGTCTTCCTTCGTGGGCACGTCATATTCGGTAAGGCCATTTTGCAGCCTAAAGAACTAAACCATTTGTCTTTCTTTTCTTTCTTTCTTTTTCTCTAAACACAACATATTTGAATCTAATCCCTCAGTTGAAACTCAGGTATGAGATGATGCTCGGGGATGGGGTCAGGAATGGGATACAATGGGCATTTGGAGTGGAGAGAGATTTGGGGATATTAAAGGGAATGATGCGAGACTCAGCAAAGAAGGGAGGAATGGGGTAAACTCCAGGATGGTGTAAAACAACGAGTGTCTTTGCACATATTACTTGGTAACAATAAGCTGTATTTATATCTTAATATGGCTGTTTGGGACATTAAGATGACTGTGTCCAAAAAAAAGACAAATCAAATTTCTAAACCAAGATTTCTTTGTCGTGATGACCATCCTGTGCATCGTAAGATGTTTAGCAACATCTGTAGCCTCTACCCACCAGATGCCAGTAGCCTTTCATTCAGTTGTGGCAACCAACAAAGTCTCCAGGCACAGCCAGATATCCTCTGCCTGGAAAACAAAACTTCTTCCATTTGAGAACCACTCTTCTAAAAATCTTAAAATGTCTCACTTTACTTTTGACTTCACAAGCATCTCTAATATTACCTGCTATGGTTTTCAGGGCAAAGGCAAGGGTCCTTAGAGTTTAAACACTCCATATTTATGACCCAATAGTAACAGTTAAACAGCCGCCTGGTTGCTCAGAAAAGGAAGTTGATGACCCAGCTTCATCATAGATTTATAAAGACCCAGTTACAACTCTGTTCTCCACAACAGAATCTAGATGGTAAGCAAGCAAAGCAGACCTGGTGTCTCCACATTATACTTTTGGAACACTCTAACTAAGAGCACATGATGCTCTTTACCTACAAGGCATCCTTTGTTATATGTAACACTCTATTGACAAAAATCTCAAGAATGGTTGAGGTTGGAACCCAGAAGAGGGAAGTCAGTCTTCTGAGACATTCTCTTAGAGTCTGCCAGGTTTTTTCACAGAACAAAAGAATAGTCTTGTCTTTGGATGAAATTACTATTGTTTCTACTTCGGCACATTCAAAGGTCCATGATAAGTTTCTTCTTCATTTAAAAATTAACCATGAGCGCCTTCATATTTCTACAATTCTTAGTAATATGGCCTTTGATTAAAGGGTCCAAACAGAATTGTATAAGGACAGCAAAATCTATCTAATAGAATTTTATTAGCGTTTTATAAGCAGCAGACGTGCTTTTAAATTTGAAAGGTATGTTACTATCAAGCTTATAGAAACAATACATTTTACCTAATTTTACATTTCCAAGGATATGCTGGCCTTTCTTTTTCTGATCTCATAAACTTTTCTAAATTTCTTAGGAAATGAAAGATTCTAAAAATCATAAAAGTTCCTCTTATTTCCTAAACAGCATGCAAAGCTGTTGCATAATCTCAGAAAAAGATAGACAGGACAGACCTTACAAATATATTTTAAAGCTCTGAAATGTAGACAAGAATATGTAAATTGAAAGTAAATTTATTTTAGTGAACTGGCAAGAAGGGAAAAAATATAGGGCCATATGTTACCATCAGTTTTGCTATGCATATCTGGGGGGGAAAAGTTTCTTAAGCCAGGCATTTGCAGTCCATAAAATGCCTTCCATAGGTAACCGCAAGCTGGCAGAAGTAGCAGGCAAGTGTTGAAAGTTAGAAATGAGGACAATGCTTTTATTGGTGGCAGAGCGGAATTGAGAACTTGGTCTAAGAGGAATGGAGATGAGGGTATGATAATTTTACGTAAGTGAAAATGGTACCAATGAGTAAGGAAACTCTTAGCGGAAGCAGAAGTTCTTTGCTTCATCTCCTTTCCTCCTGTTGATCTCCCTACTCACAGAGAAACAATTTTGAAAATCACCTACAACGTAAAGAATGTGTATTCCAACTCACCTCTCTGTTCTAGGCACTAAGTGACTTCTTCTTTTGTGCTTTGCTTAATAAACACATCACAGTACCCAGGGGGTCAGTTTAGTTCTAGCCATAGGTACAAATAACAAATTATGTGGATTTTAATATAAATAATATGCTCCCTGAAAGCAAGGCTTTATCTGTTTTGACTATAATCTGCAGTGCTGTAAAAATGCCTGGCATACAATAAGTGCTCAGTAATTTTTATTGAATGAATGAATCAATGAAAACCATAAACAATAATTATTTTGTGCATGACACCTGGAGCTTATGTATTTTAAGTTAATTTATTTTTCTCTGTGTATGTGTTTGTGTGAGTGTGATTATATTTGAACTTCACACATTTCCACAATATATGAAAGATTGCTTGATGATGACATGATTTTATATATGTGTACCCCTTTAGCATTTATAAAGCATTTTCCCATGGCTTGTAATAAATAAATTTGGAGGACAGAATCCCAACTATTTTAGAAGACAGCATTCTATTTTCTGAGACCATAAGCAGACAAGTGACTGAATCTCTAAACTTCTGTTTCTTAATCTATGAAGTAACAATAACACAGCTCTCCTAGGGTTCCTGTGAGAATTAAATGGACTGACATGCATGAAATTGCTTGGCAGAATGTAAAGTACTGGATAAATATAAGAAGCATTACTGAAGTTATTCTCAGAGAACAGAGAACACAGATGAATGTTAAGATCATTTACATACTAGCAATTATATGACCTCCTGGACTCCAAGAAGTTCAGTTTCAAGGTACCAAATATAGGTAACCAAGAGTTTGGAGTTCCAAGGCTAATTGTAGCAGATTTGCTGTGAGACTTGCCCAAATTCTTGAGCTTTTTTTGTACCTCAGTAACATCATCTGGATAATAGGACTCTCATAAAGTTCCCTGAGGTTCCTTTCTGCTCTCAGATTTTATGATTCTATGACAGAAACAGATTGATGAAGCACCTGGAGTAGAATCCAAAATGCAAGACCAGACTTGAGGAAAGCATTAGTAAAAAGAAAGGAGTATGGTTGGTTACTTCTTGTGCCAAACTTACAGCTTCTTGGCCCAGCTTTCACTCCAGTCAGTGCAGCAACTGGCTCCCCTCAGTTGTAACCTCACTGCACAATACGGACTCCTCAGGAAACCCACCAGCACTCACACATGGGAAGCCTGGGAGTGCAAGGAAGTCAAACCCCAATGAGGATAACTTTCATCAGTGAAGGACAAGATCCAATGGACAAAACTCCCCTTCTTCTATCCCTCAAGTAAACATTTCTGAGGTGATGCTATAGGGCTTCTCAGAGGGTCCTGGTAGGATGAAAACCCAGTTCCCCTCAGTGGGGATCAACTCAAGCCTGCATCTTTACTGGCTTTCCCTCTTCCCCATTTCACACTTCCTAAACCACCACTCCTGTTCCTTGGGATCACTTCCCAAATTAAGCTACCTGAACATAAGTCCTTGTCTCATGCTATGTTTTGCTGATAGATCACAGACTTAGAAACAAGTCTGGAAAGCAGACACTCAGGTTGGGATTTTGGAACGGAATCATTCACCAAACACACTGAGATAAAGACCTCATCATTGTAGTAGCAGGTGAAGTCCTGATAACCCTTAGCATGCTGTACCCTCACCATTATTGAGGCTAGCACCAAAATTTAGTTGAGAGGCTATATAAGTCATAAGAATCCCAAGGAAGTATTTGGGCTCTTGTCTTCTGCATCTGCAAAGCAGACTTTGCTCCAATCGGAGCCCTGCATTTAATTGTAAGCAGACTGAATTGCAGGGGTTATATAACTTTTATATACCAATGTCAAAGACATGATAGAAAATCAATGGTATTCCAAGATCTGAGATTGGAGAATTTCATACCAGGAGGTTAGATTGTAATGCTGCATGAAAGAAAATCTATTGACATCAAAGCATTCATGTTTTAGGATTTAACATTCTAACAAAGAAACCTAGAACCAGTCTCAGTACGCTGCTAGGATGGCACCCTGAAGCTTGGTCTACAATAAATAATATAGAGATATCCTCTGCCTTAGCAGAGGATTGAGGAAGGAGTCATAAGCCTCAGAAAAAAGAAATAACAGAATGATTTTTTTTAAATGTGAGACCAAAGAATCTAAACCTATGAGCCTGCCACATCAACAAAAGTTTAGGGGTCAAAAGGTCTGGGGCAAGCCAAGGCATCCCCAAACCCTAACCTAATTCTGTAAGGCAAAGGACAAGGTGTTGGACCTTGCACCTTCACTACCAGTATAGATGTACAGCATCTAGTAAGCCTATTTGGATGCTGGAGTCAGTGTACACTGCACTTGGGAATACTTCTCAAACCCATTTATCTGATGACACAGAAGGTTGCCAGTTTTGAGTAGATTTCAGAGCAAGAGATGGCATTACAGAAGTTCCTCACTCCAGTGCAAGCTGCCCTGACCAACAGGCCATAAGACACAGTGGATCCAATGATTCTAGAGGTGTCTCTGGTGTGTTCTGAGTTTGGATGTGGGGTCTGGTAAGTTCCATTAGTTGAGTCTTAATGCCGAGAACTCGTCTCCATTTGAAAAGCAGTTCCTGGCTTGCTACCAAGCATTAGTAGAGACAGAACACCTTGACCATGGAGCACAGTGAATATGCCACCAAAGCTATCTATTCTTAGCTGAATATTATCCCAACCATTGAGCCATAAGTTTGGGTAAATGAGGCAGTGATGGTTAGGTGGATTGTGTGCAAGCAGGTCCAGAGAGTACAAGGAAATTCTATGAGCATAAGGCCCAGAATCTTATTTCTCCTACTTTTGTTCAACCAACACGTTCCCTCAACTAAGGCCTAAGGCCTCCTGGGGGTGTTGCCAATGTTATAACCCAAATGGCAGAAGAGAAAAACATGCGGACCCAGTTCATCAACGGATTATCTTGATATGTTGCTACTAGTCAAATATGGACCACTGATGTACTACAGAGTCCCACGCCAGGAGATCCCAAGATGAAGGAAAATCCCTAAATTTCTTTTCTGTTCTGATGTTCTATGACAGAATAGGTATATTGGAGCACTTGTAGCAGTATCCAGAATGGAGGACTGTATTTAATAAGCATGTACTGGACTTCTCTTGTGCCCTTCCCTTGACCTATCTTGTACGTTAGCCTTCACTGCCGTAACCAAAAACATAGACTCAATCCTGACAGCACCTTGTCTCAATGACTCCAAATATCACTTGCTTTAGGCTCTGGGGCTTCAATGACTCCTCAGCAGCATGGGACACTTCTGGGAACTGCCAGACCCCCGCAAGAGAGCAGTCTGGAAGTGAAAGAGATATAATGTCCCATTACCAACCCTTTTGTTGACTTCTTTTTTTTTTTTAACATCTTTATTGGAGTATAATTGCTTTACAATGGTACCCCTCTAGGTGGTCACAAACCACCTAGCTGATCTCCCTGTGCCATGCGGCTGCTTCCCACTAGCTATCCACCCTACGTTTGGTGGTGTATATATGTCCATGTCACTCTCTCACTTCGTCACAGCTTACCCTTCCCCCTCCCCATATCCTCACAGACCTACTACAGCATGGACTTGTTAACTTCTTAAAAACCTTGAAAAAAGAATAACAACCTCAGATTAGCTAATTATAAACTCAGGTCATGCTGTGAAGGTCAGAAGGTCTCCAAGGTAGTGTTTAAAGAGACCCACTAGGTATTAACACAAGCACAGCTTGGAAGTGCAAGAATGTTATGGCCTCAGGAAATCACTTCCCAAAACGCACTACCCCCAATCAAGCCTTGTTATAGATTCTTTTCCAGCTGGGAAAGCTAGGCTAGCCCGAAACATAGGAATAGGAAGCATAGTTCCTTAATTGGAGACCTGGCTCTGATATTCAGTAATTCATGAATGTATAGATTTAACCCAAGAAATGGCATTAAACCCTCTAGCTGATATCTTGCACCTTAGCCAAGAAATTTTGCTTTGTCTGCTTTGCAGTGATGATGGCAAGGGGAAACTCCTCAGGGAAATGTGGGGCAGGGGATAACAGGCCTACCTAGAGTAAACTTTACCAGCCTGTCCCAATCTATGATGCTGACCCTCCTCCACGCTAGACTGATTTTTAATCCCAAGCTTAGATGAAACTGCATTCTATCTCCTCAAGGGTTTCTTGAGGAATCCCTGTCTTCTTATAACACCTTGACATTTCCCATATTGGATGTGAAGAGGGAGCCAACAGCCTTGGTTAGTTAACCATCTTATCTGAAAGATACTTTAATTTTCAAATCAAAAATAGAATTTAACCATGTATCATCTATATGATCTTGAGAAACTCATTTATCTCAGCATCCTCATCTGTAAAGTAAAGGGTTGTTATAAAGATTACATGGTAGTATCTAGAGTTGTGTCTGATACATAGTCACGCTCAACAAGTATTAGCTGTTATTATTAATACAGATGAATTAAAGTTGTATAATACGTATATTCAGTTGATCTATAATGAATAAAGGTACTCCCTGGTGACTGGGCAATAGAAGGACCTACTCCAAAATTAGGTACATCTCGCTTGGCCCTGCCACTGACCCTGTAAGAGTACAAACCCAACAGAACAGGGGAGCCCCAAAATGGCAGCAGGACTACATCAAACACTGGAGACTTGCTTCAGAAGGATACAAGTTCCCTAAAAACTTCTTCCATGTGGCAGGAAATAAAGTCAAATACACCATGTAAGCGCTGGAAGAAGCAGGGAGGAAATCAAGACCAGCAAATCTCTTCAAAATTTTTGAATTCAATTATTGTAGAATTTGAAACTTGGGCTTTGGAAACATTAATTTTTTTTTTTTACTCTTTTATTTTCTACAGTTTTCTTTTTGCTTTTCTCCTTTATTACCTGAAGGTTTTGTCTGTTTCATTAAACTTTGGGAAAAAAATAGTGTCATCCCTAGAGACTGTCATACAGGGTGAAGTGAGTCAGAAAGAGAAAAACAAATATCGTATATTAATGCATATATGTGGAATATAGAAAAGTGGTACAGATGAACCGGTTTGCAGGGCAGAAATAGAGACACAGATGTAGAGGACAAACGTATGGACACCAAGGGGGGAAAGCGGGGCGGGGTGAGCGTGGGATGAACTGGGATATTGGGATCGACATATATACACTAATATGTATAAAATAGATAACTAATAAGAAACTGCTGTATAAAAAAATCATAAAATTCAAAAAGAAAATAATGTCATCATTTAAGCTGAAGTGTAAACAAGATAGCAACCCTATCCCTAAAAGCCACACATGATCGAGGCAGTTTATCAAGATGAGGCACCCTCAAAAAGAAGGGTACACAGTGAGGAGGGGCGGACCAACTAAATGCCTTATTTAAGGCCACAGAGAGACCTCTACAGAGCAACCTCTTCAGAGAGATCTTAAGCCTTGGAGATTTGTGTGTGAGTATATATAAAGGAAGCCAACATATTTTTTGTTTTGTTTTAAATTTCATTATTTAAAAAAATCGTACATATTTAAGGCCTCATGATGATTTGCTATACACAGTGAAAGGATCACTACTTTCAAACCAATTAACATCTTCTCCTCACATACTTTCCATTTTTGTGTGTCATATAAGCACATGAAATGTACCCTCTTAGCAAATTTCCTGTATTCAACATGGTATGGTTAACTATAGTCACCATGCTGCACTGGATCTCTGGACTTATTTATCCTACATAACTGCAACTTTTTATCCTTCTACCAACATCTCCCCATGTCCCCCATCAGTGGCCCCTGATAACCACTGTTCTACTTTCTGCTTCTATGTATTCAACTTTGTTAGGTTCTACATATAAGTAAGACAATGCAGGGTTTTTCCTTCCTGTGTCTGGTTTATTTCACTTAACATAATGTCCCCCAGGTTCATCCACATTGTTGCAAATGGCAATATCGTAAAGGAGGTCAATCTCTTAAAACAGCATCAGAATCAGGCATCTGTCATAACTGCCACTTCTAAATGCCAAGGCCAAATACGAGTCAACACTTCCAAAATACACACAGAAATGTAAGACTCTGTGGCTACTCTATATTATCCTAAAATGGCACAGTGTTTTATATAAGGATCATCTCTAATACTCATCAGCTCATTCATTTTTGCATAACTACTGACATTAGCATATGCTTATGTCAGTGATGTCAATAAACAACAAAGAAAAAGTTCAGAAACTTAATCAATTTTAGATTATCCTCCACAATTACTACCAGCTCTTTCACACAGTTGCTTGTCTACATTTGTTCTTCAACCTCATAGGAAGCTCCTGCCTCAGGATCCTTTTTTCTTTCTTTCTTATGGACACCCTCATCTCTTTACCTCTTTCCCTATTAAGCTTACATTTCTTTTTTTTTTTTTTTTTTTTTTTTTGTAGTATGCGGGCCTCTCACCGTCGTGGCCTCTCCCGTTGCGGAGCACAGGCTCCGGACGCGCAGGCTCAGCGGCCATGGCTCACGGGCCCAGCCGCTCCGCGGCATGTGGGATCTTCCCGGACCGGGGCACGAACCCGTGTCCCCTGCATTGGCAGGCAGGCTCTCAACCACTGCGCCACCAGGGAAGCCCTAAGCTTACATTTCTTAATCCATCATTTAAATCTTTCTGTTGTCAATATAGAGAACAGACTTGTGGTTAACAAAGGGGAGAGGAGGGCTGGGGAGGGACGGATTGGGAGTTTGGGATTAGCAGATACAAACTATTATATACAGGATGGTCCTACTGTATAGCACAGGGAACTATATTCAATGTCCCGTGATAAACCATAATGGAAAATAATATGTAAAAGGATATATATGTACAACTTTTGCTGTACAGCAGAAATTAAACACAACATTGTAAATCAACTATAATTCAATAAAACTTTCCAAAAATCCTTCTGTTGTCAAAAATCTACAAGTCTCGTTCTCTATTTTTCCTTCCAAGAGAGTAACAACTAACAAAACCCTGCGTTCAGAAGAATCCAACTTTCCATCCTTGCATTCTGTATCAGGACTGCTGAGTGCCACAGGCATCACTCAATTCTGTAAGCTGCTGTTGTTATAGACCTGAGGTTTCCAATCTGTGTTGAGTCCTCAACACTGCCTGACCACCACTGACAGCAGGGATTCTCAACCCTGGCTACCATTAGAATCCTGGGGAGCTTTTTTCAAATCCTGATACCTGGGCCTCACCCCAAACCAATAAAATCAGATCCTCTGGTGGCAAGATTGAGGCATCGGTAATTTTCAAAGTTCCCCAAATGATTCTAACACAGTCAGGATTTACAGCAGTGTTCTCAGCCTCGGTAGCAGATAATAAGCACCTGAGAAGTTATTTAAAGTACTGATTCTGGGTTCCCCTCCTCACATAATCTGATTTAATTTGCCTAAGGTACAGTCTGGGAGTTTTGACAACTCTCCATGTGATTCCAATGTGTAGACAAGGGTAAGACCCATTGACTAGAGACACGGTCCTCAGTTCTCCAACCTTCTCCTTCCAACTCACAGCAGGTGATGGCCTTGCCTCCTTCTTCATGGAGGAAATAGAAGCTATCAGAAAAAAACTATTTTATCCTTCCTTTCTGCCATTAAAGTCACAGACGAACCTCCTCCTAGCTATGGTTAGTCCCTAAACTTCTCTTCTGGTTCTGTCCCTTCCCACAATCTCTGTAATTTCTCTCCACCAGTCACTCCCATCTATTTGCTCTGTCCACTCCCCATTGGTACTTAACACACTCCACTCTCTTTTCTTAATTTTTATTTTATATTGGAGTATAGTTGATTAACATTGTTGTGTTAGTTTCAAGTGTACAGCAAAGTGATTCAGTCATACATATACATGTATCTACTCTTTTTCAAACTCTTTTCCCATTGAGGTTATTACAGAATATTGAGCAGGGTTTCCTGTACTATACAGTAGGTCCTTGTTGGTTATCTTTTTTAAATATAGTAGTGTGTATATATCAGTCCCAAACTACCAGTCTATCCCTCCCCCCACTCTTCCACCCTGGTAACCATAAGTTCTTTCTCTAAGTCTTTGAGTCTGTTTCTGTTTTGTAAAAAAGTTCATTTGTATCATTTTTTCTAGATTCCACATATAAGCAATATTGTGTGATATTTGTCTTTTTCTGTCAGACTTACTCCTCTTAGTATGATAATCTCCATGTCCATCCATGTTGCTGCAAATGGCATTATTTCATTCTTTTTAATGGCTGAGTAATATTCCATTGTATATACTGGGTTGGCCAAAACATCTTACGGAAAAACCCAAATGACCTTTTTGGCCAACCTGATATGTACCACATCTTCTTTATCTACTCTCACTCAGTCCAAAGGAATAGATAACCAACAAGGACCTACTGTATAGCACAGGAAACTCTACTCAATACTCTGTAATGGCCTATATGGGAAAAGAATCTAATAAAGAGTGGGGATATGTATATGTGTAACTGAATCACTTTGCTATACACTTGAAACTAATACAACATTGTAAATCAACTATATTTCAATAAAATTAAAAACAAAGGAAACCTTTCCCCCTGCTCACACCTGCTTTCAATCGCTGTCCTATCTCTATCACCTGTTCAGAAGCAAACATCTCAAAACTGTCACGCACCCTGGCTGTCTCCTCTTCCTCACTGAGTGGTCACTCCTTTACATGTTGCCATCTGTTTTTCCCAACAACTCCAACGAAACCAGTGAGCTCACTGTCACGAAATCCAGTGTGAACATCTCAGCCTTTATCTTCATTAAATCCTCAGCAGTGTTTGGCCCTGCTGATTTCACCCTAACTTCTTGAAATCCTCCACCTCTCCTCGATTTATATAAGTCCACGCTCGTCAGTGTCTCCCTTGTCTCCATGGATGTGCTTTCAGCTGCAGTTGCCAGTGCTTCTCCCTCTGTTCTTTTAAATGCTGCTGTCCCTCAGGTTGCAGCCAATGGTACCCTCCACTCTCATGTCACGTGTTCATCGTCTCCCATGGCTTTCACAGTATGTGCTATTCACTCCACTGTGGGTGTGAAACTCAACCCACAAAAGCAGGCAGTTAAGAATTACAACTCATTTCGGGCTTCCCTGGTGGTGCAGTGGTTGAGAGTCCGCCTGCCAATGCAGGGGACACGGGTGTGCTCCGCAACAAGAGAGGCCGTGATAGTGAGAGGCCCGCGCACCACGATGAAGAGTGGACCCCGCTTGCCGCAACTGGAGAAAGCCCTCGCACAGAAACGAAGACCCAACACAGCAAAAATAAATAAAAATAAACAAACCAATGAACTGACATTAAAAAAAAAAGAATTACAACTCATTTGAAATTCCATCTCAGAGATGTTACTCTATAGACTGATTAAAAAAACAAACAAACAAACAAATAAACAAGTTCCTTTAGGGGTTCCCGCAAGTAATGCTGACTCTCTGGGGTCATAGGCATTGGGGGTAGGAATGGAGAGCTAAGTAGCACTTCACTTAAAACTGGACCTCAAGATTTCTAAAAAGATCTCCCTGTACCTAGCCTACATTTGCTGTTCAGGGTCCATAGCTTTTCTGCTGTTTCTGTTTCATTACACTTAGGACATAAGGACTCCACTGTCCTCCTATTTGCAGGGTCCATTATCCCCTAGAGCATCTCTCTTCCTCTCCTGTGCAACCTGATTCTCTGCCACCTTCAATTCCATTTCTTACCTAGCTGACTTCTCATTGTATTCCTCTAGGAAAACTGTCCTCACCCCACTAAGTGTTTCTGCAAATTAAGTCACTATATTACAGCTAATAATGATGCAATCAGGAAAATGGTTCCCAAGAATAAACTTTGACTCTAAATTTGATAAAACCAGACATCAAATTAGTCAATAAAATTTATAAAGAATTTATAACAGGGTTTCCCTGGTGGTGCAGTGGTTAAGAATCTGCCTGCCAATGCAGGGTACACAGCTTCGGGCCCTGGTCCAGGAAGATCCCACATGTCGCGGAGCAACTAAACCCGTGCGCCATAACTACTGAGCCTGCACTCTAGAGCTCACGAGCCACAATTACTGAGCTTGCATGCTCTAGAGCCCGTACTCTGCAACAAGAGAAGTCACTGCAATGAGAAACCCGCGCACTGCAGCGAAGTGTAGGCCTCACTCGTCTCAACTTGAGAAAGCCCGCACGCAGCAATGAAGACCAAATGCAGCCAAAAATTTAAAAAAATAAATAAATAAAAAGAATTTATCACAGTGATAAACACATAGGGAGCAATTAATAAATGATAGCAATTTATATTTCCCTAATTAAAAATAATTTCTGTTACCATATGTAAAGTAAATGACTGAAACAAATATTAAAATGTGAATGCCAAGAAATGGGTTAATGTTTGGCATAACGATTTCATACCTAATGACAGTTTAAATGGACCAAAAAAATCCAGACAGAAAAATCATTCAACTTCTATAAGTGTTTTATGATGAAAAGAACATGAGTAAAGAGTCACATGATTTTGTGTGACTGTATGTAAAGCACTTAGAAATATCTAGCCTGGTTTCTTGACTAGTAAAATGAGAAACCAGACTTGTTTATTTCAGAGGTCCTTTCCACCTCTAAAAGTATCTTATACTACAAAAATAATTTCAAAGAGTCACCATCCAGCTTACTACAGAGAACATTACTAATAACACTGAATCTCTGCCATGTACCCGCAGAGACCTCATTCTCCTCCCTTCCATGCACAGGTAGTCTCGATTCTAAATGATCTCGTGAATGAATCCATGCATTTCTAAGCAATACAGTGCTTACTTTTGTGTTTTGAACTTTCTAAAATTATATCATGCCGCGTGCAGTTTCTAAGTTGGTTTTTTACTTATGCTTAATGAGACACGTACTTTTGGAAGTGTACAGATGATGGGATTTTAACATCTATAATCATCAATGAGTTAGCTCTATAATTTTCTATACTTTTTTTTTCTACTGAGTTTGGGTACTAAAGTTTATACTATATATATATAAATATTTATATATAAGTATTATATATGTTATATATAATAGACATTTATAATTTTATATGTGCTTATGTAAAATGAGGTAGGAAGTGCTTGCCATTTTATATTTTCTAGAAGAATTTTTATTTATTGGGAATGATCATATCCCTAAATGTTTGGCAGAACTCACATAAAAATCAGTTGGCCTTGGTATTTTCTTGGTAGGAAGACTTTAAAATACTGATTTAATTTCTAGATTTGTTAGGTTTATTTGGTATTCCTGTTCTTCTGAGTCACTTTTGGTATATTTTTCTAGTAATTTTATCCATTTTATCTAAGGTTTTCTATGTATAATTCACATTGTTCATATTATTCCTTTATCATTTTAACTGTTTACTGTAACTACAATTATGTTCCTTTTTATGTTAATATTTTATGCTTTTCTTCTTGATCCATTTTGCCAATGGTTTATATATTTCACTAAATGTTTCAACAATTTATTTTTAACGTGTATTCCATATTTTTGGGGTTTATATCACATTAATTTATGCTTTTATCTTTACTGTTTCCTTGCTCCTATTTTCTTTGGGGTTATTCTATTAACATTTTTTTCTATCTTACGGTGAACACAAAGCTCATTAATTTTAAGCTTTTATTCTAATATAAGTACTTACTGCCATACATTTCTCTCAAAATGTGGTCTAACTCTATTCCAGAAGTGTCAGTGCATGTGCTTTGTGTTGTGTTGACCATAGAGGTACACCACTCATCTCTCCTTCGAAAGGCTGTGCTGTGAGAACACGGCTGACTGGCAGCTGCTGCACCTTCTGATACCCTCCCAGGCTGCTCAGAGCCAAGGACCAAGCACGGCTAGGGTGCCAGAGCAGGGCCTCATTTGCTGGATATGGGACTCTTTCAATGGGCAGCCTTGATTTGGGGACTCCCATCAGCTTGGCTGAGGCTTTCTCAGAACTGAGACTGTGTGAAGTTCTTCCCTCCCAATCCTCCTTTCTTTTGTCTTTTCACAGACGTCAGTCCTGCATCACAGTCTGAAGGCTCTGGTGGCCTACTCCTTCCCCGTTCCTCTTTATTCTTCAAGGGCATCTCCCCAAAATAGCTCATGTACATCTCATTCTGTATTGGTGTCTGCTCCTCAGAGGACTCAAACTGACACAAGTGTTTTTGTTATTATCCATCCTAAATGTTTCCAAACTCCTGTTAAGATTCCTTCGTTGCTATTTATGAGGTTCTTTTCCCAAAATGTTTAAGAGGTTCTTTCACCTCCTAGCTTAATTTCATTGGCTAATGTTCACAGATTGTATCCTTTGAAATCTGTATTTTTTTCGTGGTACTTGAAGAAGAATGGATATTCTATAATTATTGAGTGCAGAGTTCTTTATAAGTTCACTAAAACTGTTTGTTGTGTTATTCAAAAATAAATAATGTCCTATAACGTGAGAGATGTGTAAATCTCCCATTCTGATAGTGGATTTGTTCATGTCTCCTTTTAGTTCTGTCAAGTTTTACCTTATATGTTCAAGGCTATTTCATCAGGTATACACAGGTTTAGAATTGCTATATGTTCCAAGTGAACTGGAACTTTATCAGTGTCTAGTGAGTCCTTTACACCTTGGTATTGCTTTTGACATAAAATCCTGAATTATTCTTATCTAAATTCTTCAGGCTAGTTTTGCCTTTTTTCCCATCTTTTACATTAAAATATTTGCTGAACTTTATGTTTTAGGTGTGTCCTTGGAAAACAGCTTTTGCTATATGTTGGCATTTTATGCAATCTAGAAATATTACCATTTTCATTAATGAGTTTAATACTTTGTTCACTAACGTTTATTGTTATTGCTGGTACATTTTTTTCTACTTTCTTATTTTGTGTTTTTCATCTGTCCCACTTTTTTAGGCTACCTTTTTCTCATTTCCTCTTTCTTTTGCTTTGATTGCATTGATTTTTAAAAATTTCATTACACCATTTGACTCTATGTTCTTGGTGGTTATCTTTGAAAATTTACCTTGTAGTCTTAACATTAAAAAAAATCCCTTTATTTTTCTTCTTGCCAGACAATAAAAAGACTTTAGAATATTTCAACTTTTATACTTTAACTCTGATTGCCTCCATTGAAAATTACCTTATATTACTGTCTAGTATTTTAGTTCTCTCTTGCTTTCTAGTTAATCTTAACCTCATACATTGGACATAACCATTTCTTTTTTTTATACAATGTATGTCTACATTTGTTGGCATGCTCACTAATACCTTTGTTCACTATTATTCCTTACACTTCAGATCTTCTATGGTCATTTTTCTTTTCTATTATATGCATCCTTTAGAAGTTTTTTTTTGCTTGATGAGGGTAAATTTGTAATGAAGTCCCTCATTACTGGAAAATATATTTCTATTGTACATAAAATCTAAATATTTTTTTCTAGTTTTTAATTTATTGAGGGGGAAAATCCTTGGGGATTTAAAAAATGTTCCTGTGAGTTTATCAATGCATTTAAAATCTAAATTGATTTGCACTGGAAGGCTTTTAGAATAGTCTATTATTATAGTCTTCCTATAGTCTAGTCTTCCTATAATTCTGGAAGCAGTAGTCTATTTCTATTATTTTACCTATAAACATAATTAAGTTTTACGAATACTACAATATATAAATTGATGGATGTGCCATCACTCATTGCACAGATTCTAAGGTCAAAAGTCACCTACAGAACATGAGGTTCTGAGGAAAGAGAGGAATTTACCCAACTCAGATAAGAGTTGATAGGGATCCCTTCATGAATGCATTTTTGCTTAAAATATTGATATATATTACAGTCAAAAATTAAGTAGTTTTATGAATTGTATTATCTAGTTCCAATGAAATAAACCTCATATAAGGGACAAGAACCTTAAAAGAATTCTTGTAGAAAAATCACAGATTGCAAGTTACACTAAATTGAAGCATAAAAAACAATCTATAGTAGCAGAGCTGACAGTTCTCCTATACCCAGTATGAGTTCTTTGTTGGCCACTGTACAAAGTAAAAATAACGACAGTCTAATTAGATGTGACAAGAAGCCAGCCAAGAACCTTAACCTAATGAAGAAGTTGATTTTACATAAAGAGTAACAATTATCATTGTTAAATATGAAACTGGTCTAATTGATTACCGTGGCTTTAAATAACAAGTTAATGATAGATAAGGGTACAACTATTGGCAAAATATTTTTAAAGTAAGATTTATTTCATCTTTATTTTACCCTTTTTAATTTATATTATACTTATTTTTTACTGTGTATATGTTACATCCGTAAATAAATTAATATACTTTTATTAGGGTTGAGTGCTCAAAATATTTTTCCTAATAAAGATATGTAATTTTAAAAAATTGGGGGCACCAATTTACTACCAAATAAGCAACTTGAGGGCTTGAGTCATTTAGGATTTATCTTTATTTCCTCCATAGAGGCTAAATTTGAGCTTTGCACATGGTAGTAAACAAATAATTATTTGTAGAATATTTTGTTCATCCTACATATTTTAAAAGTTCTTTCCATTGAGTCTATTTTTGTACATGGTGGGGATTTTGAAAAGTATTCCCTCTTGGATCATCTAATCTATTCCCAGAATGTTGGTAGAATTGATTTTTATTATTCCTAACTTATACCTGATGTATGAGTGTCAAGTGCTACTTTGAATATTATTAGTAAAGGTGAATTCATTATTTCCCTTGATAATTTGCATCGTTGTTTAATTGTTCTCATGGTTAAAAAGTTTTCTTTTATTTAACTTAAATTTCCCAGGTGCAGTTTAAGCCCATTACTTCCTGCTCTGCTCTCATTAACTAGTGAGAATTGGCCCCTGTCCTCCTGGGAATATCCATTAACATATTTTCAGATGCTAACATGTCTCCCCTTAGCCTTCTTGTCTCCAGATTGGGAAATTCCCAGCTCTAGTAACCTCTTATCATACATCGTATCCTACCTGAATTTCTCATATTTTGTGGTTTTCCTCTTAACTACATTAATTTATCCATAAAGAGAAAAAATGCATTCAAAATTTAGTAATTTCCTGAAAATTAGAAAAAAGTAAATAGCACCATGTATAATTTACCTAATTTGATAGAAAGTAAGCATGAAATTCTACTTGGGAAATAGGTTTGCTTAAAGTTAATTCTTATTCACAGTTTCATAACAGACCATGTAAGATTATCTTTCTGTTTCTGCCCTTATTAGAGAAAGATTTCAAGGGTCTGAAATTTTATGCAAACTTGTGTACATGCACCCATATGCATAAGATTACATGTGCAAAGTGCATTTTTCTGGAAAACCCACTCATAGCTTTCATAATGGAGCTCTACTTCCTTCAAAAAGGCAAAATCTGACTGGATTCTAGCCCTGAGACAAAACTAAAGTCAATAGAAAACTAATGGGTTTAATTTTTCTGTTACTCAAATTTCCTTGCTGAAAATGAAGTAATTTATAACAATATACTTGAAGTAAATAAAGTAATATCTATGTCTAACAGTTTTAAAAGAAATCTGAAATCAGTAGTGACCTGTAAACCAGGACTTGTTCTCAGCATTATTTTCAGTTTATTTTTATCCCTCTGCACATCTTCACTAGGGCACCGATTCAGAGCATCCTCTTTCTGTCAGTTACAATGTTGGTAGCTATATTACCAGCTGTTCTTGGCTACTCCCAAGTGTGTAATATACAGCCCTCACATTTGTGAGTGATCCTTGTAACAAGGCACAAATTCTCCATAAATATTACTCCCAAGAAAGGAATCAAAGGAGAGAAGAACTGTACTTCCAAGCATGCTCTACATTCTCCCCTCTACAGGTATGGACCACGAGGCCCTCCATCCATCTTACAATGTCCCCCATGCATCACCCTTTGGTAGCAGAAATCCCATCAGCAATATCCAATAGGGAGATAATTCCAATAAGAAGGAAGTTGTATGCAGTGCAGAGACTGAGCGCACAGGGTCTCATATCCACGAGGATATGTTTAGATCATGTATGTTTACAGAAGGAAATAAAGGAAACAAAGACCTTTGTATCAGACACCAATCTTCCTTCTCTTCAGATCCTCATCTTGGCATTCCAGCTCTCCGTGTGTTCTAACCAAATACACACAGATGTAACCAGATGATGCCCCATCTTCCACCCCTTCCATGTATGTATCTCTGTCCTCCTATCCTGGGGCTGCCTTGCAGGTGATACCACAGGACTCTGCTCAGTTCCCATACCCTGTATGCACAATGTGCAAGTCTGGGGGCACTATTATGTCATGAGGTAAAATTTACCAATGGCTTACAAGAGCTAGTAGATAGATTATTCTATTTTCTCCCTTTCCTCCACAGGAATGGTTCAGAGATGCAGTTTATAAAATAGCTGCACATTAGCCTTTTGCTTTAGCTCTGCTTTCTGGAGAAGTCAAGCTAAGAGACTCTCTTAGCTCTTTTGACCAGTGATACATGATAGAAGAGCCCAAGTGTTTACTGTAATTTTCCTCATATAACAGGTATTCAATACAAACCTCTCTTTCAAATTAGAGACAAGGCATCCTCTATCTTGATCAGTAAAGATAACATATTGAACATGGTGAATATAGCTATTGACAATTCAACAAATATTACTGATCTTCTAGAATGTCTCAGATTTTGTGCTCTAATATGGCTTTCTGTCCACAAGCTGAGGATTGAGAAAATTTTCATATTATAACAGGAAATGTTAGCTAACTAATCCTAAGGACTTTCCCCTCCCAACTTCTGTAACTATCGCTTTTCTAAACAGCAGATCAGTAAAACTGATTCCAAGAGATCAGATCAGATCAGTAAAACTGATTCCAAGAGAACCAAGAAAAATAAAATGTGAACATAAACTCTGAACCCCAATAAACTTGTTAAGAAGTTCCCTTGGAAAACTCTTCAAAGCCCAAGTGACAGTAAAACTAGAACTAATGCAAACAAAGAGAAATTCTGCTGAAAACAACTCCATTTAAAAAAAAGTGAGAGAGAGAACACAAGCAAAATCAAAGTTTCTCGGAGAAGAGGGACATAAAGAAGGAAAATTTGCTGTTTTTGCAAAAAGAAATGAAAAAGTAGAAGTGATGACTAACTCTATTCTTCTGATATCCTTATAATGTTAATAAAAAAAAGAAAGATATTAGGACAAAGGTATTCCATAGTTATAGCTGTTTCTAAATGCTTTTAATTATAATTATGAATGTATTGAGTATAGTAAGGAGAAACTTCTTTGACTTATTTTGTGCTTTCTTGAATCCAATGTATACAGAGAGTCTATAAGAGGTGAGAATGGTAATCACTGTGTAAATGTGGGTAACTGAAGCTTTCAAGGAATAAGCAAGATTGTCTCCCAGGAAACCAGATTACATGGGTGGTTGTCAAGAGGATTTGCAAGAACAGTGAGGTGAGGTTGAGGGCAAGGAGTATGTACTAAAGAAATAAGAAGATTGATGGCATCTAGTTTGGAATCTAAAAAGAACTGAAGGTATGAATAGGTGGAGGCAAATGAAAAGGAGAACCAGTGGGGAGACAGAACAGAGGTCTGAAGTGGTTCTTCTCAAACTTTTTTCATTCTGCATTCTCCATTTGCTTAATATGGGCAGAGGAGCCAAGAATACCAGCTGCATGAGAGTTGATGCTAGAAAAATAAACTGGGCTTATAGAAAAGATCCAAGTGTGGGTTTTTAAAAATATTGTGTGTGATCATGGGAGATCCTCTTCCACATAAATTACATTTCAGACATTAAGAAACCACTTTAATGAAAAGTAAGAAAGAGTTGGTAGCAAAGATAGGGAAAAAGGTGTTGCTGCTTGACTGCTAGGGCACCTAGATAGGGTGACCATGCATCCTGAGTATGGAAGTAAAGAGAGGAAGAACAAAAAAGAGAGGGAGAGTGATTTCTGCAAAGGTAGAGTTCTCAGGAGACAGCATCAAAGAGGTATGCACATTTATATCAATTCGCTTGGAGCATTATGACAAAGATGCAAGTTCTAAACCAACATCAAAGGTTCTACATTGCCAGCTAACATAGGCAGAAACTTACTCATTGGCTCTACGGTAACTCCCGGTCATACCGTTAACTGTCCACAGCCTCCCAAGCAAAATCCCCTGTTCTCTTCATCTCCCCTCATCTCATAGGAAACAAATTGTTTCTACACATGTTCATTCAGTTTATTAAAATCAAGCTTCTCATCTGAAGAACATTGACAAGGTTAGCCTGCTCTCACATGTTTTAAAGTGTAAGTACATATGTTTGTTTTAATGCAAATTTTGAATACTTCATATGAATAAGTCGTATCTATTGTAATGAGGGTCTATACCCAACCATATGGGAAAATACCCTTATGTGCTACTAGGACTAAATGGAGAAAAAGACAGCTCTGACCACTTTAGTCTAATACTGCTACTTAAATTTCTTATTTGAGATTTTGTGAGTTTTATAAAATCAACTTAATTAGGTATAGTTTAAATACAGTAAAGTGAAGCAACTTTGACTGTACATGTTGGCAAATTTTGACAAGTGTATACACTGAAAAAACCACCAAAACAATTTTATAAGGTGTTTTTATTGCCTCAAAAATTTCCCTAATGCTCTTTGCAGTTAGGTCCCCACCCTCACCTGGCCACAGATAATTAATTACTGATCTGCTTTCTGTTACAAAAGGCTATATTTGTCTGTTTCATAAAATGAAATCATAAAGTATGTATTATTTTGGACTGGATTTGTGACTCAGTATAATATTTTTCAGCTTTATCCATGGTATTGAGTATATCAGTATTTCATTTCTTTCTTACGGTGAAATAGTATAAATAGTCACAGTACAATACATACTAATAGTATGTATAGTATGGCTATAACACAATTTGACCCATGACCTACTGATATACATGTGGGTTCTATTCAGTTTTGGGCTACTATGAATAAAGCTGCTAAGAACATTAGTGTTTCGTTCTTTGTATGGACCTATGTTTTCATCTCCCTTGGGTGAATTTCAACTCTGTTGAGGTAGTTGTAACATGTTTGTTACCCACAAGCAATGTGTGCATCACATCCTCGACAAAACTTGACATTGTCCGACTTGTTAATTTTAGCTATTCCAATGAAAATATTGTGGTAACTTGCTATTTTTAAAGTGCAATTTCATTACGTTAATGATGTTGAGCATCTGGCCATTTGCATATCTTCTATTTTAAAGTGACTGTTAAAATATATTGTCCATTACTAGATCCTTTTTCTTATTATCATTGAACCATAAGTTCTCCTTACATATTGTGATCCAAGACTTTTGTAGCTATTTGTTGCAAATATTTTCTCCCCATCTGTGACTTGCCTTTGCAGAAGTATTTAAATCTCATGAAGTCTAATTTATTAATTTTTCTTTATGATTCATTTTTTTCTGTTTCACCTAAGAAATCTTTGCATTTCACCAAGGTCAATACCACAACTAATCAAGTTCAGATGACATCATTAGGGAAGGTCCTAATTCAATATGATTGGTATCCTTATAAGAAGAGGGAAATTTTGACCCAGACACCTGGAGAGAATGCCATGTGACAATGGAGGCAGAAACTGAGGTACCGCAGCTGAAAGCCAAGGAATGCCTGGAGCTGCCAGAAGCTGGAAGTGTCGGGGAAGGCTCTTTCCCTACAGACTTTGAAGAGAGCACGGTTCTGTCAAAACCTTGATTTTAGATTTCTAGTCTCCATAACTCTAAGAGAATAATTTTCTGTTGTTTTCAACAAATTTGTGGTACTTTGTTACAGCAGTCAGGAAATTAATACAATGTCTTTGTGTGATTTTGCAGTCAGAGTAATTCTTGCCTCAATAAAATGATTAGGGCAGTGTAACGTTTTTGTATAGAAATGCTATCAATTCTTCATAATGTCTTCTCAATGTTACAACTGCTAGTAAAGCCACATGGGCCTGAAGAATTTTAGTGTGGGAAGATAATTACAAATTTTTCTTTAAGTGATATAGAACTATCTGGAACTTCAATTTCTTCTTGAGTCAGTTTTTACAATTTGTGTCTTTCATGGAATTTGTCCACTTTGTCTAGGTCTTCAAATGTATTGTCATAAAATTATTTGTAATATTTAATTATTATACTTTTAATGTCTATAGAATATTTAGGATGCTTATAAAACACAAAGAGGTGTAGCAGGTCCTATGTTTCCCTTTTTGGTGAAAGAGGATGCACTATGCAGCAATTTGTCTGAGGGTTTTTTTTTTGGAGTGGATATAGCTGTACCCTAACCACCAAACCCTTAAAATTTTCACTGAAGAAGCAGGTCCCTGAAACTACACAGAATTTCTTTCCCAAACTCTGGTGGAATGTGTCTTTCCAAAGTTTCCAGTTCACTAGCCAAATCTTATTCATCCTGTCTCATTGGCATGATGTCATATATTTCATGGATCTGTATGTAGACTGGTGGGATGACCAAACAGTTCAGATTTCTTCAGACTATAGTATAACAGAGAGGAGAGTGTTAAAATAGCCTACTGGTAAAACTAAATGAAAATTGTTGTGTACCCTACATTAATGCAAACTATTTTAGATCTACTTTTTAACTTAGAATGAAAAATAATGAATTTGCCAAAACAGTGGTTATATAACAGGTACCCAGGGCCTTATTCATCTCCTCTAGCAGAACACACATGTAGAAAAACAGATGTTACAGGGCCAACTATTTGGTCGAGATTGGTGTAATCTACAGTCATTTGCCAGGATAATCCAGTTTTTGCAGGGACAAGAATAACATATTTGGACTTCCCTGGTGGTGCAGTGGTTAAGAATCCGCCTGCCAGTGCAAGGGACACGGGTTCGAGCCCTGGTCCGGGAAGATCTCACATGCCGCGGAGCAACTAAGCCCGTGCGCCACAACTACTGAGCGCCTGCGCTGTAGAGCCCATGAGCCACAACTACTGAAGCCCGCGCGCCTAGGGCCCATGATCCACAAGAGAAAGTCACCGCAATGAGAAGCCCACGCACTGCAACGAAAAGTAGCCCCCACTCGCCACAACTAGAGAAAGCCCGCGCAGCAACGAAGACCCAACACAGCTAAAAATAAAAAATAATAAATAAATTTATAAAAAAATAAAAAAGAATAACAAATTTAACAGATATGATAGGGACCCCTACTGCTCTCTTTGGGTCTTTAATGGTCTCACTAATCTCTACCATCCCCTCAAAATGTTATGTTTTATTTACAATCTTAACTGGAATATTGGGAGAGGAACAGCAAAAACATTTCAGAAGTTCCTGCTTGGCATTTCCCAATATGATAGTGCACAGGCAATGTGAGGCTTGCTCCAACTACCAAGTATATCAACTTTCCACTGATAGAAAGGGGAAATGACTATTGGGTGAATCTGGGGATCCAAGGAGCCTATCACGAGCCAGTTTTACTGAGGACTCCATTTACTATCTGGCCTCCATACGTTTCCATTCTTAGAGCAAAATAATAATAATTCTTTGAGCCTCTAAGTATACATATCAACTCATACCTTGTGTCCAAATGTCCTCAAAAGTCTGGGTATTCCTTTGTAGTAAGCAGAATGGACCCCAAAAGATACTCATACCCCTAATCCCTAGAACCTGTGAATAGATTTCATTTCATGGCAAAAGGGACTTTGCAGGTGTAATTAAGGTTACAGACTTTAAGATAAGGAAATTAGCCTGATTTATCCAGGTGGCTCAATCTAATCATATAAACCCTCAAAAGCAGAAGACTTTCTCCAGCTGGAGTCATAGGGACCATAAGAAGTAAGAAAGATTTTTTAAGTGTGAGAAGAAGTCAGTGCACTCTTACTGGTTTAAAGACAGAGGGGGCAACATGACGAGGAACAAATGTTGCCCAAAAGAGCTGAGAGTCTTCTATCTGACAGCCATCAAGAAAATAGGAACCTCAGCTTTATGACCATAAAGAAATGAATTCTGTTAATAGCCTCACGATACAGAAACATACTCTTTCCCAGGAAGAAACCTCCATAAAGGAATGTGACACTACCAACCTCTAGATTTTGGTTTCATGAGACCTTAAACTGAATCAGCTGAGCCACACTGTATTGACCTTCTGACCGACAGAACTGTGAAATAATAAATTAGTGTCATTTTAAAGTGCTACGTTTGTTGTGGTGTGTTATGGCAGCAAAAGGAAACTAATACATCCCTTTTCCCTAATGTGCAGTCACCCAAGCAAACAGCCATCAGTCCCTTTGCGGAAGGAATGTGAGAGTGCTACAGCATACCTGTGCCGTGCAGTTACACAGTATTTCCTCCTATGCACCCAGTCCTCTTTTCAGTCAACGAGTTCTAGATCTGGAAATTGGCTCAGGTTCAGAAAATGAGCAAGGGGTAGAAACTTTATTGGGCTGACCCTCCTCTGCCTACTGCTCTTTTGCACACTTTTGGTTATAGATTCTAAATAGCACGCTTGTTGGTTGCCAAACTATTTTGCCCCAAGGGACACCATGCTCTATTAACTATCTCTGTCATTTTCTGAGGGACAAGTCACCTTGGCTGCCCCTTTGATCTCGCTAGTAATTAAGGTAATTGCAGAGGCCTCATTTCTGATGATTAAGTGCCACCTCCTGGCCTCCATTACTTCAGGGCCATCCTGAAGTGTACACAGTGTCCCTGCGTACACTAATGAGCCCAGATTTATGACTGCCTCTCCTATCTTCAGCCCTGTCCTACAAAGGAACACCACCACAGAACCTAATGATGCTGGTGTGTCTCTCGCCAACATGTTCCTAATGGCCTTAGTGAGGACTTTGGTCTCTGAGTCCTCCTGTGGAACTAACCCTTTGAGGGATCTTCTGGTTTCACATACTAATGCAACACACCCACTCCCCCAGCATCTTTATTTATTCCTTCCAGCATGCCAGGACGGACAGTTCAGACACTTCCACTTCACTCAGTGTTGACAACTGTTTTCCTTAAGAGCAACTCTATTGGAGAGTTTGCCCCTTCCCTTAGGGTCTTTGCCAGGATAATAACCCCCATGTGCTGTGAAAGCGTTCCCAATTAATTATTTTTTACTTTTTTACTCTTTCATCCCAGGCTTCTTGATCAACTGCCTATCAGCATGGCAGGCAAGAGAGAAGGTAGGGGCAGCCTCTTATGGGGGTACCTGCTGCCTTGTGGGTGAGAGTTCTCTGCAGCATTGTCCATCTTAGGAAAAGTACTACCTCCAGAAAGAGTGGGCTACCTCCAAGTTCTGACGATCTAAGGGAGGAGGGTGAGTCCACAGTCAATATATTCTCAGGGGTTTCCAACCACTTGTCTGCATCCCATGTTTCAGGGTCAGCCCCAGACTTTCCCTTCAGGGCCCTGACGTTAGCATAATAGGTCAACGTTGGATGAGCATTCAAACAACCCTGGAACTCTGCAATTCTAAGTATCAGATTCTTAACTTACTTGGCTATGTCTGCTCTTCCACTGTAGGAGAGAAGGATCTCTTTGAAAGCTACAAACGAGGCCTCCCGCTCTCACACTTAGTATTTAACTGCTTATTAACAATCGTCCGTTTCTGACGATCCCTCTATGTAGCATAAATACAACTCAGAGAACAGTCGACTCCACTATCTTTGTAGAAATGTTTTTGCGTATCTTTCAAATGACCCACAGAAACTACAAGGGCATTTGCCTCCTCTGGTACACTTTCTTGTTCAACAATGGTGAAATCTTTATCAACCATGCCACTACCTTGTGCCAGGGACAATTCATGCCCAACCTACCATTCAAGATGGATTCCATTTTGCCTGCCCTTCAGTGAATGAGCCAGTCCCAAATCCCTATTTATCACCTGTTTATTTAGACTATTCCTGGGTCTACTGCAAAGCAAATGTCAGGATGGGTTTTAGGTATGCAAGAGATTTAATGTTGGAGGGAGCAATAGGAGGTGTGGAGAGCCTTTAAACCATGATACAGATCTGATATTTATAGAAGAGATAAAAGGAAGGGAGAAAAATCTTGGACGGCAGTATATTTCAAAAAAAAAAAAAAATTCAGTAAAGACAATGGGAGAGTTTCAGCCAAAGTCACCCATTCAAGAAGTCCCAGCACTTGCTGGAATAAGCGCACATTAGTGCTCTCACCATGCCCAGGCTTGGGCTGTGGGCAGCCTGAGGTCAGTGTGCCTTCAGCACAAAAACAAGAGTAAATCCAGAATGATAGCCTGCTCCCTGCTGCAAAATATCTGAACAGTACATTTTCATGTCCTCCATAATTAATTTCTCTCTTGGCTAGGATTCCCATTTTATGCTTATTTGTATGTCTAGTAATTTTTATTGAATATTAAACATTATGAATTTTACATTGTTGAAGACTGCATTTTGTTTTATTCTTTTAAGGAGTGTTGAATTTTCTGGCAAAGAGTTAAGTTCCTTTTAGGTTCTTTTCCTGTGTATCTTTATAATCTCAAATTCTCTGTCCCATGCATTCTAGCCACCTCAGTCTCCCTGTCTTCTCAGTTTATGAGATTACCAGACCATGTTTTGGTTCTTCCTTGCTGCTCCATAGTCTAGAAATTACTTGAAGTTATAAAACCCGGGTAGTCATAGAGTTCACTTCGGTTGTTTTCCTTTTCTCAGTCCTGTACTTCCATTGCCCAATTCCTGAAATATTTGTTTCTTGTATTTTTGTCCAGTTTTTTAATTGTTTGTAGTAGGAGATTAAATCTATACCATCTTATTCCCTCATGACTTCATCAGTTGTCTGAGTTTCTCCAAAATTTAAAAGCAGCATTATATTTTTAATTTTATGTAAACACATGCTCAGCTTTATCATTCGTATTATTTTATCTGAATGAATTTTATTTCCTCCCTAGCACAGGAACCATGCTTCTTCTGTTCCTTGGCTCTCCTGCTCTTCCCTTCTGTGTGTTTTTTCACCCATCACACAGTTAGGATTACAGGGCAGACATCTATACAAATGTATGCCCAACGAGCAGTAGCCCTGAAAGTGAAACTGGATAAATTACAGAGGAAAAGAACAGAATAAATTAAGAAACTAATACAACACTGTAAAGCAATTTACTCCAATAAAGATATTTTAAAAAATTGCTTATTGAACCATAACTCTAAGTGCTCTAAACACTTTCAAGATTCCTGAGTATTTCAGATCCCTTGTAATGCACACAAAAGAAAGCATGAAAGAGTTAAACACAAACCAATCTACAGTGAAAGAGAAAATGAATAGCGTTTAACCTTAGCTACCGAAAGAAGTGCAGAAATTGATAATATCACACAGGAAGTAAACATCATGTAATGATCTTTTAAAAATGTGAGGAAAGAGTTCTGATAACATCTGTGTTAGTGGTGTGCTGTTTCCTACCAAAAGCAATGGGCTTTTGAAAACTCTTCCTGTACAACACAGAAAAACAAGGCACTTTAAAATTTTTGCAGCAGGCATATTTGCAGAATTTGAAGATAGTAAAACCATTAACAACTACAAGGATGCGTATAAAAGCAAGAAAATCTAGAAATAGCTCCAGTGAGACTATAAACACTTTGATATCAGCAAATGTCTTATTCATTTTGTGTATCTTTTACATATTCCACACAAATTGGGAACCCAATAAGCACTGATTGAATCTCATTGCCTTAACTTGGGGTTTTTTGGAAGTTACAGAAAGTTTCATATTTAGGTGGTGTACTTGAGTTGATGGAAATACATGTTAGGCTATAAATTTCCAAGAACAGGAGAGAAATAGATGGAAAAATAATAGAGAGCACTAGTTCCTCACAATGGCTTACTTCCCCTTCTTTCTCCAAAAATATAGAAGGAACTGCCATAGAATTTCCTAAGAAAGATAACTGTGTTCCCCGAATTTCAAAAGATGTGAGGAGGATTCTTCCCCTACTATGAAATTCATTGGAAAATCTGAAAAATACAATTGGGAAAGAATATTCAATAAGATGGACAATTTACAAAATATCAGATTAGAAAATGTCAACATATCAAAAATAAATGCCACTTTTTAATGGTGTTTTTATTTTGGAATACTTGCCATTTTTAAGACTTATTGTTCAATGTTAAACTGAAAAAAAGAAATCCAAGCAAGAAAAAGCCAAAAGGAGTATTTACTGTGGATTACGTGAGGGAAAGAATTAGCTGTCATTCAATACCATTAATGCTGATGTCAACTGTAGTGTGTGAGTATTCCCAGTTATTCCCAAGATGGTATTCTTCCTCCAAAGTGCTTATATAACATTCCCATCTAAAATCTGAGATATAAATTTGGAAAAACTATTACTATTTTTATTAGGGTCATTTAAAAATACATATTATCAACTTATCAGTTTTCTGAGGTTTCCCTGCTCCACTGACATCACTACCACTTGTGAATGTTAGTGTTCTTAAAATTTTTACTTTTATTGAATTTCTCAGTAGTAAAGTCTGACTCATCAAATTTTACTTAATAAAAAAGAGAAAGACAATTGTTATCGAGACACAGAAGTTTTCTTAATCTAACAAAATTTTATACTTTCTAATGAAAAAATGTAGAACCTTAATAAATTATATTTTTTAAATTTCATGTAATGTCTGAAACATTTATATTAACATATTTCCATACAAATAACCCAAAGAAAGTTTAGTATTAGTTTTTTTTTTTAATTTTTGAATTTTATTTTATTTATTTCTTTATACAGCAGATTCTTATTAGTCATCGATTTTATACACATCAGTGTATACATGTCAATCCCAATTGCCCAATTCATCACACCACCACCCCCACCCACCTGCGGCTTTCCCCGCTTGAGGTCCATACGCTTGTTCTCTACACCTGTGTCTCTACTTCTGTCCTGCAAACTGGTTCATCTGTACCATTTTTCTAGGTTCCACATACATGTGTTAATATACGATATTTGTTTTCCTCTTTCTGACTTACTTCACTCTGTATGACAGTCTCTAGATCAATCCACGTCTCAACAAATGAACCAATTTTGTTCCTTTTTATGGCTGAGTAATATTCCATCATAGGGGCTTCCCTGGTGGCGCAGTGGTTGAGAGTCCACCTGCCAATGCAGGGGACGTGGGTTCAAGCCCTGGTCCGGGAGGATCTCACATGCTGCAGAGCAGCTAGGCCTGTGCACCACAACTACACAGCCTGTACTCAAGGGCCCGGGAGCCACAAATACTGAAGCCCGTGCACCCAGGGCCCGTGCTCTGCAACAAGAAAAGCCACCACAGTGAGAAGCCCGCACACCACAATGAGGAGTGGCCCCCGCTCACCACAGATAGAGAGGGCCCTTGCACAGCAACGAAGACCCAACACAGCCACAAATATAAATAAATAAGTAAATAAATTTTAAAAATATATATTCCATTGTATATATGTACCACACTCCATAGTGGCTGTATCAGTTTACTTTCCCACCAACAGTGCAAGAGGGTTCCCTTTTCACCACACCCTCTCCAGTATATGTTGTTTGTAGATTTTCTGATGATGGCATTCTAACTGGTGTGAGGTGATACCTCATTGTAGTTTCGATTTGCATTTCTCTAATAATTAGTGATGTTGAGCAGCTTTTCATGTACTTCTGGACCATCTGTATGTCTTCTTTGGAGAAATGTCTCTTTAGGTCTTCTGCCCATTTTTGGATTGGTTGTAGGTTTCTTTAATATTGAGCTGCATGAGCTGTTTATATATTTTGGAGATTAATCCTTTTTCCATTGATTCATTTGCAAATATTTTCTCCCATTCTGAGGGTTGTCTTTTTGTCTTGTTTAGGGTTTCCTTTACTGTGCAAAAGCGTTTAAGTATCATTAGGTCCCATTTGTTTATTTTTCTTTTATTTCCATTACTCTAGAAGGTGGATCAAAAAAGATCTTGCTGTGATTTATGTCAAAGAGTGTTCTTCCTATGTTTTCCTCTAAGGGTTTTATAGTGTCCGGTCTTACATTTAGGTCTCGAACCCATTTTGAGTTTATTTTTGTATACGGTGTTAGGGAGTGTTCTAATTTCATTCTTTTACATGTGGCTGTCCAGTTTTCCCAGCACCACTTATT
>NC_041220.1:110161414-110162427 GCF_002837175.3 Physeter macrocephalus
GCTTTGCAGTATAGTCTGAAGTCAGGGAGTCTGATTCCTCCCGCTCCGTTTTTTCCCTAAAGACTGCTTTGGCTATTTGGCATCAGTGTCTTCTAGTTTTCAGAGTACATATAGGTCTTTTATCTCCTTAGGTAGGCTTATTCCTAGGTAGTTTATTCTTTATGATGTGATGGTAAATGAGATTGTTTCCTTAACTTCTCTTTCTGATATTTAATTGTTAGTTTATAGAAATGCAACAGATTTCAGTGTCTTAATTTTGTAGCCTGCAACTTTACCAAATTCATTGGTGAGCTCTAGTAGTTTTCTGGTAGCGTCTTTAGGATTTTCTGTGTATAGTATCATGTCATCTGCCAACAGTGACATTTTAACTTCTTTTCCAATTTGGATTCCTTTTCTTTTTCTTCTCTGATTGCTGTAGCTAGGAATTCCAAAACTATGTTGAATAATAGTGGTAAGAGTGGACATCCTTGTTTTGTTCCTGATCTTAGAGGGAATGATTTCAGTTTTTCACCATTGAGAATGATGTTTGCTGTGGGTTTGTCATATATGGCCTTTATTATGTTGAGGTAGGTTCCCTCTATGCCCCCTTTCTAGAGAGTTTTTATCATAAATCCGTGTTGAATTTTGTCAAAAGCTTTTTCTGCATCTATTGAGATGATCATATGGTTTTTCTTCTTCAATTTGTTGATATGGTGTATCACATTGATTGATTTGTGTGTATTGAAGAATCCTTGCATCCCTGGTATAAATCCCACTTGATCATGGTGTAGGATCCTTTTAATGTGTTGTTGGATTCTGTTTTCTAGTCTTTTGTTGAGGATTTTTGCATCTAAATTCATCAGTGATATTGGCCTGTAATTTTCTTTTTTTGTAGTATCTTTGTCTGGTTTGGGTATCAGGGTGATGGTGCCCTCAAAGAATAAGTTTGGGAGTGTTCCTTCCTCTGAAATTTTTTGGAAGAGTTTGAGAAGGATGGGTGTTAGCTCTTCTCTAAATGTTTGATAGAATTCACC